>NW_026885229.1:0-63797 GCF_032173495.1 Musca vetustissima | reverse complement strand
TATTCACTAAATAATAATCATCAAGTAAATACGAGCCACGCATTTATAGTTAATATTAGAATATGAAATGGGGCTGACTTGAATGAACTCTACACCAAATGGTGAAATCTTTTCTTATGAACGCGTAATAAACGAACTCCAACTTGGTACCGTTATATGTTCCAAAAAACATAGAAAAATCAACGTGTGGAATTATATGGGACCTTTATATAAGATCTATGTAAACATCATAAAACTATATTGAAAACTTTCTAGAATGCAGTTATTTATTCACCGCTACAGAGTACCGAAAAAATGTTACGTGCCTTTTAATACCCTTCACCACACTGTGATACAGGGTATTATGCCTTTGTGCATATGTTTGTAACAGGCAAAAATAATCGAGATAGACCCATGTTTCCTTTTGAGAATTTGCATGAAATCACTTTCTGAGTCGATTTATGCATGTCCGTCCGTCCATGTTAAATTGTAAACAAAGTACAGGTCGCATTTATGATCCGATTTGGATGAAATTTGGCACAAGTCACTTATTTGGCCCAAGGACGAACCCTATTGAAATTGGGAAAAATCGGTTCAGATTTAGAAGTAGCTCCCATATATATTTTCGTTCGATTTAAGGTAAATGGTGTACCAAAGTCTCTATATATCTTTCGATTTCCACGAAATTTGCCACAGCGTAATTAATAAGGTCAAGAATGATGTGTACTAAGTTTCGTTAAATTCGGTTCAGATTTAAAAATAGCTCCCATATATAGTTTCGCCCGATTTTAGGTAAATAGTCCACTAAAGTCACTGGAAATCTTTTGATTTGCACGAATTTTGGCATAGCGTACTGAATTAAGTCTAGAATGATGTGTACAAAGTTTCGTGAAAATCGGTTCCGATTTAGATATAGCTCCCATGTATATTTTCATCTGATTTAGGGTAATTTGTGCATCCTATATGTCTTTAACTTTGCACGATATTTGGCATAGCGAACTGAATTACGTCTATAATAATGCGTGCTAAGTTTCACGGACATCGGTTCAGATTTGGATAAAGCTCCCATATGTAGTTTCGCCCGATTTTAGGTAAATGGTACACCAAAGTCCCTGGAAATCTTCTCATTTGCACGAATTTTGGCATAGCCTACAGAATTAAGTCTAGAATGACGTGTGTTAAGTTTCGTGAAAATCGGTTCAGATTTAGATATAGCTCCCATATATATTTTCATCAGTCGGCCCACAAATGTATTTTATACCCTCCACCGTAGTATGTAGGGTAGGGGAGACTGGGGCACCTTTGGCATCGAGGCACATTCGGCATTCGCGTTTTCGATATGAAGCTTATACCGTACATCACTAGCTTCGATACATCATTATCGAATATCAAAATAAATAACTGTATCTATATACATGGTTTTATACCCTTCACCACACTGTGGTACAGGGTATTATGTATTTGTGCATACTTCCTTTTCTGAATAGAATCACTATCTGAGTCGATTTATGCATGTCCGTCTGACCGCCTGTTGGTGGTAAATTGTAAACAAAGTACAGGTCGCATTTACAATTATTTGGTCCAAGGACAAACCCTATTGAAATTGGGGAAAATCGGTTCAGATTTAGATATAGCTCCCATATATTTTTTAGTCCGAATGGTGCACCAAAGTCCCTAAATATCATTCGATTTGCACGAAAATTGGCATAACGTACTGGATTGAGCCTAGAGTGATGTCTGCCAAGTTTCGTGAAAATCGGTCCAGATTTAGATATAGCTTCCATATATATTTTCGTCCGATTTAATGTAAATGATGCTCCAAAGTCCCTATATATCTTTCGATTTGCACGAAATTTGGCATAATGTACTGAATTGAGCCTAGAATGATATCTGCCAAGTTTCGTGAAAATCGGTTCATCGACCATTTCCGATGTCCGAAGGCAGGTCAAGTTCGAAGAGGGTCAATATATCGGTCCACGTTTTGTATAGCCCGCATATAAAAGTACCTCCCAATTTTCGGTATTTTGGGATTCCTGATGGCCATTTTCCGTTTCGCTAAAATTTGGTACATTGGGGTTTTATTGGATAACAAGTTTCTCTGCTAAAAATTGTAAATATAAGTCCTGCTTTTCTGGTAGCCCATATATAAGTGTACCTCAAATGTTCAGTATTTTGGTGCTATTGTGTGCGTTTTTCAATCAAATTAGCTCTAGTTTGGAACATTCTTATCTCTCCACTAAAAATTATACATATATCTCCACTTTTTCCGATGCATTTTCGTTAGTTTGAGGGTTTTACTGCATTTTTCAACCGAATTCGTTGTAATTTGGTATTTTGTAGTCGTATGCGATAACAAATCTCCCTCCTAAAAAACTATTAATATTCTCCCCCATATAACCCCATTTTTATTCCTCCACCATAAGGTGGAACTTATATTAAAATTTTCACTCCGTTTGCAACACTTCGAAATATTCAACCGCGACTCAATACAGAATATATTTTCTTGATCAGAATAAAATATTCAAGATAGTACTCTCTTACATTGCTAGTACTCCTATTATTTTTGGTATTGCAAATGATAGATATCGGTCCACGTTTTTCTCACATACAACGGTACCGCCAATATTCGGCATTTTCTTTATTTTTGACACGTGATTCAATCGAATTGGCTGTAATTTTGCATTTTGGGCTATTATTTTATAGTACATCTCCATACTAAACATTATAACCATTCAGCCAAGATTCTGGGTAGCCCCCATAAAACGGTACCTTCCACTGTTCGGTATTTTGGGATTTTTGACACATTTTTCAATCTTTTTCGGTACATTCGAAGTCCCCTACGAAGTATTGAGTTCTAAAACAATTTTACCACCTTTTGTAGTCATTCTACCTTTGGAGGATATCGAGTCTCTTCCTTAAGTATCTAAATACATATTTGAGAAATTATAAGTTGTCAATCGTTCATATTTTAAATTTTCAACCCTATACTCTTATGTATAAATTACAATTTTATTAATTAAGATCAACACCTCAATCTAAACTGTAGCATTAGGCAGCAATACCACTTACGATGTTTTCAAAATGCTGTAGGGTCGCTCATAACATAAAATACCAAACAAGCGTTTGTTAATTTAACTTCGAGTGACTGAGTATTATTACTGCAATTGTTGTTGTTGGTTTTATAGTGTCACGTAATGCATTTACTGTCACCACAATCATGAACACTCACAATTACCCATACACCACCAACACATATATCTAACTATTTAGTTTGTTTCATGTATCTACGTATGTATAAAATGCCGATACGTACTTGGATGTAAATGTGAAGGACATAGAAAAAAAATGGGAACGACAGAAGTCGTCCGACAGTCCATACGTCCCACAAAAGTTTTGTAACTTTAACAATGTCCTATAATAATTGCAGTCATGGGTTGTTAGTTTGGCTAGAACTATGGTTAGGTCTATGGTCTATCGTTGCATTTATTTGAGTGTGGGCGTGAGTATGTATGTGTAGGATTGTGTGGCACATAAAGAACAATGAAAAGAATCAGAATGAAATTTATTGCATACTTTTGAATTTCACACTGAGTGGGTGTATATGTGAGACATTATTTAAGTGGTATATTTATTTATTTTTCTGTACAATAAAATGGGTAATGGATTTCTTGGTATCTGAAGTAAAGTCGAGAAATGTTGCAAGTACTACAACAATATTTTAAAAAAAATTATGAATTTCTAAGACATTAGATTAAATAGATAAATTGTGCTTTATTTTGTTAACATGTCTCACCATTTTAAATTTTATATCCATATTTTGAAACAATAACTTTCATAGAAGACTTCTTTATCCATCACAAATGGCATCATTTCATTGTGCAAGAAGATTATAAAACGCAACACACGCAAATATCCATCCACATACAACGAAATGTGTCCGACTAAAAATACTTGCAAATGTACACAGACAAGTATATATCCTCGTTCATATTACCGGATGTTGTCGGACATACCGGATATCCGTATGAATCATTGATGAGCTATTAACTCCATGACGTTGCTTTGTAGCAGTGCTTCTTCTTAGTTATTTTGCATTTATATTTTGTTTCACACACACATACATATGTACGAACAAAATGTTGGCATTTTTATTGTTTTTGTTGTTTGCGTGTTTGACAGACTTTTCTTTTGTTATATCTACTGCAGATGTCATTTATGCAACATCACACGCTGCAGATCCAACTGAAAGCTATGGATATACCGATGACTGACATATAGGAATGGGCATTCATAATAAAAATATACACTAACTATATATGCGGGTAAATGGACCCGCACGTTATTTTTATGAATGCAGAAATTAATTTGCATGGCAAAAAATTAAAAAAAAAACGCACACACATACACCCAAACGACAACGATGAAGAACAACAAGGATGACAGTGCTATTCCAGTGAAAGCTTAACAATGCAATATGTATTATTGACTGGAGCCTGATAAGTGCAAAGATGTTCAACTAATTGAGTAATCTACTCACTGCAGAAGTTATACGATATTGATGTTGTCATGGTATTTATAAACCAGTGAGCGGAGCAGTATAGTTGGACGGGGCCGACCATACGATACCCTACACAACTACCACGAACTCTAACTTTCTGAGGATGTTTATTCCGAGTCTGAGTAATATTTCGTGACATTTGCCCCCTCTTGTCCGATAAGAGGTCAACAAAACATCTTCCTTACTTTTTTCGAATATTCAGTACAGTTCTTCTAATTACTTGTCCAGATTACCTTCACGGTGGGTTGTGTTGTGATTTTCGGACTATATTCGACTTTAAGACACACAAAAAATTAAGTTTTCGGTCCAAAATTTTAATCTGATCATCACCGAAATTGTAGGCGTTGTTCTTGACCATAACATGAAAAATTTCAAAGCCATCAGCGCGATATTTCCCCCTCTAATGTGGTAATGGGTTACTAAATAATATCTGAATACGTAAGCACCTGTAAATATTTGACTGTAACTTCCACATCTGAGTAGATACCAGAGAATGACATCCATTCAACGCAACTAGTAGTACACCGGCTAACGCAATAGAAAAATCATTCATATTCACCAACGCAAATTCTCCTAAGCATAACATAAACACAAAAGTAAGTCAAATACAAATGAATCCCACCGGACTACAATTGTTTCTACAAACAACGCAAATGATCGTTAATAGCAGAGTTTGCACTACCGAGTGTGTGGAGAGCGCAGGTTGAAATAAATCAACCACCAAATGAATAACGTGTTATACGACCAAATGACTTATTGTGTGAAAGAGTAAAATACAAAACTGGTGTTGAGAATAACATTGAGAGTAACATTAAGAGTAATTTTCTATACACAGGGGTTGGCTTGCGGTATATTATTTTTGACTTGCGTTTTGCATAAAATAAAATAACGCAACTACAATTAATGGTAAATTAAAAATTAATAGTGCAAAAACGTTTTTTTAAACAAAAAATGAATTCATTTTTTTATTATAAAAAAAATATAAAATTGCTACATATAAAATAGTCAGTATAGTTATAAGGGGAAATGAAAAATTTATTTAAGAATTAAAAGAATAATTCGTGTTGTATGAGAAATTTTAAAATATTATGTATAACATAACAGAAATAAAAATAAATTAGAAACTGGATTGTCGTAGTTCATTCTAAAATTAACTGATCATAAAAACAAACTTCACTCATAGAGTAGTACTGTTATGATGCGGTGCACCGCATTGATTCGATTGACGTTCAGTGCTGCCAGTTAAATTTCATGAAAAATCGTCAATTTGTCAGAAAAAAATCGGCATAATCGGCATTTGCATTTTTAAAAAACGGCAAAAAATCGGCAGCATAGAATTTATAAATAAATTCATATTTTTTTGGTTTATAACAAATCAATATTGTTTATTACATTAAAAAAAGATAACAAATTCAATTCTGTATAAAAAATAACATAAAAGGTTCATTTTTCTATAAAAAATGTAGATTTTTCTAAAATATAGTAATTATTATGTACACTAGTGAGATCTTTCAGATTTACGTATAACACAGGTAATAAGGTCATAAAAATAACTTACAAACTAGTACATATTTTTATTACACATTTTTAGTAATTCATTATCAATTTTGATATTAAAACTCCCTAAACTCGGAGTCTAAAGATTTTCCTTATTCGATGTAAAATGTAAACTAGACAGAGTACAATGCTGACAAAAAATGCAGATATCTAAGCCATTGAAAACGGCTGCGGCGAGTCGCCGATAGTTATAATGATTTAAAGCTGCCAATTTTATATGTTTGTATGGTAACGCCGTATTAAATTAAAAATTTAGGCAATTTGTGTCGATTGTTGAAATATCGGCAATTCTGAGGCAAAAATCGGAAAATCGGCATTTTCCATTTTTAGAGTGAAAAATCGTCAAAATGCCGATAAATCGGCAAATATGGCAGCCCTGTTGACGTTGTTTCTTTTGCGTTGTTTGCATTGTTTATGTTCTCCCGCACTCACATGAATAAAAACACTCTGAACGAAGCCGGCGATAGCAGAGAGTGTTTATACGAAAATATGATGTGAATGGAAAACAATCGGTAAAGTGAGAGTCAACAATGACAGTATTTTCACGAATGACCGAGTGTTGACTGTGCTATACCGCATCATTTGTAGTTGCGTTAAGTATTACTATCGCTTTATTTTATGCATAACGCAAGTCAAAAAAAAGCTACCGCATGTCCATCTCTGGTAGATACATCACTATATTTGGTATCAATTTAAAGCCCAACCACTCCTCTTGGATATGCTATCAACTCCTCGGGTCTACATCCTCCAGGAGTAAATATATATGCCATAGAATACAAATTTTGTCATTTTTCACACAAAAGTCAGGGTCCATTTGACCCGCTAAATATTGACCGATCTTTATAAAAACATGCATGCTTAGTCTCTGGCCCGATCCCCTTCTCCATGCAAAAATTCGCGGTGTTTGGGCCATAATTGCGGCCTCTGGAGCGACCAGAAAAACCGACAAAAATAATGTTTTTGGTCCATTTCATCCCCTAAATATTAACCGATCTTTTCCAAAAACAATAGGGGTCTTCATTGGCCAGAACCCATCCTACATGCAAAATTTCGTGAAGATTGGTCCATAACTGTGGCCTGTATCGTGTTTACAAATTATAATGGACAGACGGACGGACGGACGGACACACACATGTCTAGATCGACTCAGCTAGTCGAGATATGACGATCGGTATACTTAAAGGTGGGTCTAGGACCAATATTTCGCGGCGTTACAAACATTTGGGGCTGCACAAAGCTATAATACCCTGACAACATAGTTGTGTAGGGTATAATGAGAGAAAAATACCTGAACAGATTACGTCCACTAATCGAGATTATTTCCCATAATAATTAACTTTTGTATAATCTACAAAAGATGCAAGACAATTCTCAGAAAAACGAGTTTTTCTCTTTCAAAATGAGAAACAAAAATGGGCATGGGCATGGGGAATATAATTGAAAAACAAGAAAAATGTCTGAAAACTGAGGTAGGAGCTTCAACATACCGAAAATTAAACGTCAAATTGTTGTGTTGGCTTCTACGTTAATGTTTTAAACCTATATTGAATAACTCCTGGAATTATTGTGTAAATCGCCAGGAATCCAATATGCTAAATTATAACCACATCGGTGGTTAAAACCTTAATAAGAACGAAAATGCGCTGGTGCTTTCTAGGGTGTCTACAGGGTTGCCCATATTCGACGGACCCATCTGGCAACGCCATAACTTTTGACAGAGATGTCACATCGCTTAATGACATACCTCGTTTGAAGCGTCAGTCCAAGCAGGTTTTTACCATGAACCAATACACGCCACGTGAAATAGTTGAAATTTACATTCAACAGAAGAAGTCAATTGTGAAAACTCAACGTGCTTTTAAAACATTAAAAAATGTGAGAAGTGCGCCTTCTAAGAACACCATTAAGAGTTTATAGGAAAAATTTTCGACTGGTAAGGCTCTTTCTAATCCGAAGAGGCCATATAAAAGTCGACCAAGGCGATCGGCCGAGAATATCGCTGCCGTACGAGCCAGTGTTGAGAGGTCCCCAAGAACATCCCAAAAACGCCGTTCTCAGCAGTTGGGCATGGCTCGGTCCACTTTACAACGGATTATTCGCATTGATTTGCATTTGTTCCCGTACAAAATTCAATTGACGCAAAGAATGTTGCCTGCGGACAAGCCTCGTCGATTGGAATGGGCCCAAAGAGTCATCGAAATGGCCGATGATGACGAGCAATTTTGGAACAAAATTATCATGTCCGATGAAGCCCATTTAACATTGAATGGGACCGTAAATAAGCAAAATTGCCGTTTTTACGCCACTGAAAATCCTCAGGAGATTCAAGAAGTGCCTCTTCATGACGAAAAAGTCACAGTTTGGTGCGGCGTTAGTGCGAAAACGGTCATTGGGCCGTTTTTCCTCCAAAATGAAAATGGCCATGCTGTTACCATCAATCAGGAGCGTTATCGCGACATGATGACCAATTTTGTGATGCCAATTATTCGTCGAAAGCGTATGAGGCAGTTCTGGTTTCAACAAGACGGCGCTCCACCGCACACAAGTCGCATAACAATCGATTTTCTGAAGAATTTGTTTCCGGGCCGTTTGCCTGATTCGTTCGATCCGTTCGCCCGATTTGACGCCGCCTGACTTCTTCTTGTGGGGATATTTGAAGTCAAAGGTTTACGTTAACAAGCCAAGGACCGTAGAAGAGCTCAACGACAACATTCGTGAAGAAATAGCCGCTATTCCGGCCGAAATGTTGACAAAAACGACGGAAAATGCAGAGACGGCCATTTGAGAGATATCATATTCAAACATTGATGTAAACAAATCTACTTGGAACAAATTAAATGATTAACATTGCCAACCGCCAAATTTTTATTTTTTTCTTTGATTAAAAAAAAAACATGGGTCCGTCGAATATGGGCAACCCTGTGTTACTGTGTTACTTTGTGTAATAGCATGAGATGCTTCTATGTACAATATCCTGTCTATACAACAGTCATGGCATCTTTAAAAAAAAAAAAAAACAAAAAACAAAAAGAAAAACAAAAAATAAATAAATAAAAATTCACATGGAATGTCTAAGTTAAGTAAACTATATTAATACACATATAAATCATTTCAAATAAACCCATACACACGTCATTTTAAGCCCATTGTATTAACTCTGAACCAATTCCAACAAATTAAATTTTAATTTCGATAAAACAAAACCTGTTTTGTACACCATTTATGTAAAATCGGAAGAACATATGTATGGGGCATATATCTAAATCGGAGCCATTTTTACAAAACTTTACACATTATCTTCCTGTCCCAGTTTGGTACTTTGTACAACTGGTCATAATCTGACAAAAAATTGGGACTTTGGTGCCCTATTATAAAATCGGGCGAACCTATGTAGATCTTGTTTTCCCGGGGTGAACATTTACGCCATAATACGGATTTTAAATAAAACCCTTCACCACTTTGGGTACATGCAAGACATGTTAATATCTACAATATCCTGTAGATAGAACGATTATAGAATCTTTGGAGCACCATTGAGATGGAATCGGGCGAAATTAAATGTGCTACCTAGATAGATATTTGAACCAATTGAAAAACCCCCATACACATACCATTTTAAAATCAATGAAAAAGTGCAACATTTACATAAAATCGAACGAAAATATATATAAGACCTATATCAAAATCTGAACCGATTTCAACAAACTTTATCACACATCATTTTTTCCTCAATTGCATTCGCTATGCAAAATTTTGCTCAATCAGACAAATATTGGGAGTTTGCTGTATCATTCACAAACAAGTCGGACGAAACTATATATGGGAGCTATATTTACATATTAACCGATTTTAACAAAACTTCGCATACATAAGTATGGACCTAATTCAGTACTCTGTGCAGAATTTTGTCCCAATTGGACAAAAATAGGAAGTTTGGTGCATTATTCACATAGAATCGGACGAAACTATATATGGGAGATATATCTAAATCTGAACCGATTTCAATAAAACTTCGCAAACATAAGTATGGACCTAATTCAATACTCTTTGCAAAATGTTGTCTCCATCGAACAAAAATTGGACTTTGGTGCATCATTCACATAAAATCGCACGAAACTATATAGGGATCTATATCTAAATCTGAACCGATTTTAACAAAACTTCGCAGAAATCAGTCTGGACCTAATTCAGTACTCTGTGCAAAATTTTGTGGCAATCGGACAAATATTAGGAGTTTGGTGCATCATTCACATAAAATCGGACGAAACTATATATGTGAGCTATATCTAAATTTGAACCGATTTTTAAAAAACTAAACAGACATCAGTCTGGACCTAAATCAGTACTCTATGTAAAATTTTGGGCCAATCGGACAAATATTGGGAGTTTGGTGCATCATTTACATTAAATCGGACGAAACTATATATGGGAGCTATGCTTAATCTGAACCGATTTTCTCCAATTTCAATAGGGTTCGTCCTTGGGCCAAATAAGAGAACTGTGCCAAATTTCCAAATGGGATCATAATTGCGACCTGTACTTTGTTAACAAAAATATATAGACAGACGGACGGGCAGACGAACGTGCATAAATCGACTTAGAAAGTGATTCTATGCATTTTCTCAAAAGAAACCATGGGTCTATTTCGATTCCTTTTGCCTGTTACAAACATATGCACAAAGACATAATACCCTATACCACAGTGTGGTGAATGGTATAAAACCTGTCGTTCTAATTAGAATGCCAGATTCCCTTCGCCTAGTGTGTTTTCTATAAATTTTATCCTATAAATATGATTATTATAGTCGTCGTCCTTGACCAAAACCGTGACTTCATTTAAAATTTCAAAGCTATCAACGCGAAATGTTTGCTCTTTAGAGTGGCAATCGTAATACTAAACTATATCAGAATATTTACGTGGGACTCCAACAATATAATTGGAAATGCTGCCGTTTTCCGCCAAAGTCTGGGTCTATTCGACCCGCTAAATATTGACCGATTATCAGGAAAACCCCATGGTTCTTCCTTGGTCACTTCCCTTCTTCGTGTTCGGACAATAATTGTGACCTATGGAGCAACCAGAAATGAAGATAAAAATTTGATCCTCTAAATATTAACCGATCATTACCAATAATAGGGGTCTTCTTTGACCCGAACCGAACTTACAAAATTTGAATGGTCCGTAACTGTGGTCGGTACTGGTGACAAATTGTTGTGGACAGACAATACTTACAGTATACACAAGTGTTTAATGTAAACAATGTATTTAAAAACAGCAAAGCGAGGATGAGGATATACACTCCCCTTATTTCTAAATAATATATTCTGGCTTATTTAAATAATGTGTCATATGATATACTAAATAGTCTACCCTTATATGACTAATATTCTTGAAAAAATATAAAAGCAATTCATGCTTAACAATGCCACATTCCGCGATCTTATCAATGTCAGATGGTGTCGATGCTTTTATGACTAGTAGTCCTTCAAAATATGATTTGGTGCAATTTTTATTTCAATTCCTCTCTGATAGTCCTTCAAGAAATATTATTTACACAATTCGCGCCTATAGTTCCGACAATCAACACTTTATTGCAATATATTGTTTTCCCCACAACGATTATTAGCTAATTATACTTGTTCGTAAATAGTTTGATGTTCCGCAATTCCACATCATTCATCTACGTGCAACTGACTTGTTTTTGTTGCCTTCAAGTAGGTTACATTCGCTTGAATTGCACTTCATTACAACGCAATTATAAAAGTCGGTCAGATATGTGTACAGGCGATTATGGGCTTGTTATGACTCTATTGCAATTGCCATACTCATACACGCACACAAACACACATATCCACGTATTGGCATACTATATATACGGTAGTGATTATTATCTAGTGTCATTTTAGCCTACTTTCACTATTGGCATAAAACATTCTGTCAGAATGGCTAAAATTAGTGTTTACTTTATGCAAACAGAGTAACGAATAGAAAACGAACACTGGCACTGCAGCATTAGTTTGGTCAGTTTATGGTTTATTTAGTGGTCGTGTTTTTTTTTTTTGTATATCCAAAATTTTTCGTTATTTCGATGAAAGGTGTATTGAGTCTTTTTGAAGTTGGCAGTTGATTTTCATATACTTTTATTTATTTCGACTGACAATTATTATATGCTATTTTTTTTCTTCTTTTAAAAGGTGGTATAGTTTTTCAAAGATTTATGTTAACCTTGTAGCTGGGAATAGATGTGGGTTAGATATTTTAAAAATGTATCTACCGGACGGGGCCGATTCAATAGATGAATCCTAACGGACGTCGCATTTTTGAAGGACCAGTAAAATGAAATTGGATCCATAGACATGTCATTCTGCAACCTATACTAAATTTTTCAATTGGTTAGATATAGAGTTGATTCTTACAATGGGACAAAATTATGTAAATCAATTTAAAAGATATATCAATCGGACACCCATTGATTATTTGGATAAATATCTGATAAACATGAGGAGTTTGGTACACCATTTACTTAAAATCGGACGAAAATATATACAAAAGCTATATCGAAATCTAAACGGAGTTCATCGAAACTTGTCACCAGAGAAACAGTGACGTAAATTACATACATTTTCGACGTATATTACATACGTCAGAAACGTCGGAAACCCACCCAAAACCATTAGGTTTTTGACAAAATACATATTTCCATTAATGAATTTGGAAGTTAAGTATGCCTTACGTATGCTTTACTGAAATCCATATAAAATTTCAAAATTTTTTTCTCCAAAAAGTTTAGAATTGTGTATTAAAGGTCGTTAACATTTAACCGGATTTGGTTAACCCAGTGGGTTTAAATTTTCAATTCCTTTGAATATATGCCAAATAAATCCTAATAAAGTAGGTTAACCCGGTAAAAAGTTCTAATGTAAATGCCGTATTAGTTCTAGTAAGAAACCGACAGATATAAAATAATATGTATTTTTGAAAATAACGGTATATGGTAATAATATTTGAATAAATGACGTTTTCTATATAAATTTATTACATTTTATACAGGTTTATGACGTTTTCGACGTTTACACCTTTTTGACAGTCGAAAACCTAAAAATTCGTCATACGGACCATCCCTGCTTGTCACACGTTATATTATATTAATTCCAGTATGTTTTGTTCATATCGGCCACATTTTGAGTTGTTGGTGCATCATTTACTTAAATTCGAGAGAAAATATATATGGAAGCTCTTTCCATTTGCTAAGTTATATTAACTTCAGTACGTTGTGCAAAATGTTCTGTCAATCGGCCTTCCGTTGGGTCTTTGGTGTAACATTTGCTTTAATTCGGAAGAAACTATATATGAGACCTATATCTAAGTCTGGACCTAATTCATTACGCTGTGCCAATTTCATCCAATTCGGATCATAAATGTGAAATGTACTTTGTTTACAATTTAACATGGACAGACGGACATGCATAAATCGACTCAGAAAGTGATTCTATGCATATTCTCAAAAGGAACCATGTGTCTCGTTTCCTCTTGTCTGTTACAAACATATCCACAAGGACATAATACCCTGTACCACAGTGTATTGAAGGTATTAAAAAAGCAAACACTAAGGAAAGATCAATAGTCGGACGGGGCCGACTATATGTTACCTTTCACAAATGTGGATACATACAAGATCTTTGGAGGACCATGGAAATGGAATCGGACGATGTTAGATGCGTTAAGTACATAGATATTTCAACTAAATTAAAACAACACAGACACATATCAATCTATAAACTGTGAAAAATTTAATATCAAATCTACGCATAAATGGACGTATTTGAGCAACCGTAGCATCCACTTTTTGGAATACTGCAACACAGTGCGCTATCCAAAATGAATCTCCACACAAAATCAAATACACGTTATTCATGATTCATGATTTCGTCCTTAGCGGACAAGCTTTATTTATTTGGCACATACATTTTATGAAATCGGATAAAAATATATATGTGGAAGCTATATCTAAACCTGAAATGTCTTTAACCCAATACGCTAAAATATATATATGTGAGCTATATTTAAATCGGAACAGATTTCAAACTTCACAAAAAGCATTGTGGACTAAATGTCATACCTGCTGCTAAATTTTGTGAATATTGGACAAACATAGGCTCATCTATGCGACGTTTACATAAAATTGGACGAATATATATATATATATATATATATATAAAGGAACCATGGGTCTAACTCGATTCCTTTTGCATGTTAAAAACATTTGCACAATGGCATAATACCCTGCGCCACAGTGTGGTGAAGGGTGAAAAAAAGACTCGTATATACTTGATATTTTAATCGTTATACTTTGTTAACAATAATAAAGAAATTTAGATGAACGGGCATGCAAAAATCGTTTAAGGGAACCCCACCCATTCTCGATTTTAATTTTTCAAGATTTTCAATGGGCTGGTAAATCATTCTAATGCTTGTTAAGGTTTGTAACTTTGCACATATTTGAAGAGAAGAAAAATAATTTACAAAAATTTTTGTTATTACTTTGTCGTTGTTTTTTGTAATTAAAGAAAAGTTCTTATTTTTTATGGCGGGCATGATAACTCCTCACTGGAACATCGGAATCCGAAAAATTTTCCAACGGTGTTAGAAATAGTATGAACTAGGATTTTGACTTCGCTCTAAAATTAACAAAATGGCGGACCTTTGGAAAATCGCCGATTTTTGACCAAAAACCAAGGTAAAACATAAGGAAAATCTTCACCGATTGCCTTTATCCTAGTTCATACGATAGCTATACACTCGCAGAAAAACGTGTAAAAATTTGGAATCGATTGGGTAACTTGTTTTTGAGTTATCGTGCCCGCCATTCGCAGAAGAGAAAACCGCGTTTAAAGTTTGAGAAGCCCTTTAGCCGTCACTTGATGCTGACACAATAAATCGGCTATATCTTCAAGAGTTCTTGAGATTTTCACTTGAAATTTTGTAGAGACATTCTTGAATTAGTGTAAAATCAAATCAAAATAAATTTGGACCCTGAGAATGGGGGGGTCCCCTTAAAATATATTCTATGTATAAAATGTATACGGTTTCCCTTTGTATGTTGCAATGTTGTTATTATAAACATTATACTCATTGTTGGTGTAAAATTATAAGACGATCTAGCCATATCCTTGCCTTTGTGAAACTAGTGCTGAAAATTTGGATTTTGTTTTTTTTTGGTTCGGCAGGTTAAGTTGTAAAATGGGCTATATCGGTTTAAGGTATTAAGATTATATTGGACACCTTGGTTACATTATTGTTACATTTTGGTCCTCAATGGTTATCAAATCTACCTGAAAAATATTACGAACATTGGTCCTGTTTTAGTTATAGCCCCCCTTGAACTGTACCCCATATTTTCAATATTTTGATTGTTTTTAACACACATTTCAGCCGAATTTGTCGGTAATATGAAATATGAATTAGTTTTTTTTTTTGTTTTTAATAAAATCGTAAAAATCTAAAATTTTGTTTTAAAGATTTGGCCCTGACAATACGGTGAAGTGTCGCATGGCGTATGCTTATTTAACGCTATTTTCAGAACGTATACGACATGGGTAAAATAACAAATTGATAAACAGTTCCCAGCTCAAGATATTACAATTATCAAAACTTTTATGGAGAATCATTCGTATCTTTGCAATAAAGGTATATGCATATGATTTTAATATGTATTTAATATCTGCACTTTTTTACACCGAACATTTAACTTATTCCACATCATCTGAAATTCATTCGAAATACAAAATATGAACTCATTTCTCCGGAATTTATCAACATTTCAACGAGTGATTGAAACAACAATACACTCATTATCGCCATGCAAAAAAAAAAAATCCCAGCTATTTTATTGAAACAAAGAAGACAACCTGCTGACAAATGTCGAAAAGTATTTACCACAATCTCTGCATATTTTTATAAAGAAAATTGAACAATTTAATGTATTTCGATAGAATACGTTAAATTAAATGCGTAATTACATGCTGATTACGTTTGTTGCTGTTGTTGATTCATCCCGCGTTTTATTATTGCCTCTAACGTATTCAAGTGAAATGAGTTCTGATAAATTATTGTTTTTCGCGTTTTTTTTTTGTTTGTTTTTTTTCTGGTTTGTTTCTTCTTTGCTTTCCGGAATACCGCAATGTCCATGGCAATTTTTCCACAATGTTCAATATTTCAGCATCTATGAGTTTTTCACTTCATTTGATAAAAAAAAGGAAGAGACAGATATTGTGTGAAATTCAGTTACAATTAAATTTAATTAAAGTGATAATTGCAAAATTGTAACCAACCAGCATACAAAAAATGTTGTATCAAACAATAATTTTATATGCGTGAATACGCATATTGTAATTAACAAATATATACAAATAAATGTGTAATTTACAAATATATGTAAGGCAGGTGTGTATTGGTGTGCTTGAAAATACATTCAAAGTAATTGATCAGAAATGTATTAAAAAAACAGGATTCGTTTTGTCATACGTTTAATATTATTTACGTAAGTATACACTAACCAGTAAGGAAAGTTCAAAGGCCGGACGGGGCCGACTATATGATACCCTTCACCACATGCAAGAAAATATCTACAATATCCTGTAGAGAGAACGGTCATAGAATCTTTGGAGGACCATTGAAATGGAATCGGGCAAATTAAATATGCTATCTAGATAGTTATTTGAACCAATAAAAACCCCCCATACACATAAGATTCTGAAATCAATGAAAAATGGCATGTCAAACGGACAGTAAAATTATGTATGGGAGCTATATATAAACACATGGACTTAATTGAGTAACCGTTGCATATACAATTTGTTGTTTGTAATACCCTCTGCCAAATTTCGTGTAACCACCATTTACATACAATCGAACGAAAATATATATAAGACCTATATAAAAATCTGAACCGATTTCAGCAAACCTTATAAAAACCAAACCTTATCAAAACTTCGCAGACATCAGTATGGATCTAATGCAGTACGCTGAGCAAAATTTTGTCCCAATCGGACAAATATTGGGAGTTTGGTGTATCATTCATAAAAAATGGGGCGAAACTATATATGGGAGGTATATCTAAATTTTGAACCGATTTTAACAAAACTTCGCATACATTAGTCTAGACCTAATTCAGTAGTTTGTGCAAAATGTTGTGCTAATCGGACAAATATTGGGAGTTTGGGGCATCATTCACATAAAATCGGGCGAAACTACATATCTAAATCTGAACCAATTTTCTCCAATTTCAATAAGGTTCGTCCTTGACCCAAATAAGTGAGCTGTGCCAAATTTCATCCAAATCGGATCATAAATGTGACCTGTACTTTGTTTACAATTTAACATCTACAGACGGACTTGCGAATGGACGGACATGCATAAATCGACTCCGAAAGTGATTCTATGCATATTCTCAAAAGGAACCATGTGTCTATCTCGTTTCCCTATGCCTGTTACAAACATATGCACAAAGACTAATACCCTGTACAACAGTGTGGTGAAGGGTATAAAAAAGTTGTAATATAATAAGGGGTGATTTTTTAACTATTACTTTTTTGATGTACTGGTTTAAACAACTCACACACGTTCCATGTTTAATTTCGCTGTTGAACACCTTCAGTTTGATCAAACATTTAAAAATGGGTCTTCTTTCAATCGAGTTCTGTTTGTAAATCATTGAAACTTATATTCAAATTCGTATTCTGTTAAATTAATAATGACATTCAATTATCAATTATATGGATCGTATATAGATACGAATAAATATTTCACCAGAATACCGAAAATTAGGGCTCTGATATTATTTAAGGGCCTATTTGATAGGTGGTGTTTGAATTCAATGATAATTCAGAATATGAAATCATAGCGAATTTGGTTGAAACCTAAACTCTCAAAAATACTCTTCACCACTTTGGGGATATTCTACATATGTATCTTTACAGATGTCGTTATTTCGAAGGAACATTGACATGAAATTGAACGAACTTAAAAATGCGATCTTTATCTATAAGTAAACCGACTAACATCAATCCTTACACATGCCATTCTGCAATATATTGGTATGCTTCACTGTTTAAAATGTAATATCAATCAAGCACCTATTGATTATATTGTTTACAATCAACATGAATAGGTCGAAATTATATATGGAAGCTATGCTATATCTAAATCTGAACCGATTTCAAGGAAACTTGCCCGAGGTTAATTTATGTTAATTTCAGTACGATTTGCTAAATCGGCCTAGCTATGGGTCTTTAGTACACCATTTACTTAAAATCGGACGAAAGTATATATAGGAACTTGACACACGAAAGTTATAGTAACTTCAGTAAATTGTAGAAAATTGTGTGCGGGCCGGCCAACCTTTGGCTCTTCATTGCACCATTTACATTAAATCGGACGAAAATATATATGGGAGCTTTATCTAAATCTGGACCGATTTGCACGAAACATTGCACACATAATTCTAGGCTTAATTCAGTACGCTGTGCCAAACTTCGTGCAAATCGAAAGATATTTAGGGACTTTGGTGCACCATTTACCTTAAGGGGACCCCCCCCCCATTCTCGGGGTCAAAATTTTTTTGATTTAATTCGAATCTACACTAATTCAAGAATTTCCCTACAAAATAGCATGAAGTGACGGCCAAAGGGCTTCTCAAACTTTAAACGCGTTTTTTTCTTTTGTGAATGGCGCGATAACTCAAAAACTAATAACCCAATCGATTCCAAATTTTTACACGTTTCTCTGTGAGTGTACTGCTATCGTATGAACTAGGATAAAGCCAATCGGTGAAGGTCTTCCTTATTTTTTAACTTGGTTTTTGGTCAAAAATCGCCGATTTTCCAAAAATATTTTTTAATCCTAGATTTTCCAAAAATTTTCGAATTCCGATGTTCCAGTGAGGAGTTATCATGCCCGCCATCAAAAATAATGACTTCTCTTTAATTACAAAAAACAACAACAAAACAATTACAAACTTTTTTTGTAAATAATTTTTCCTCTCTTTTAGATCTTCAAATATATATGTGCAAAGTTACAAACCTTAAAAAGCATTGGTATTGATTTACCAGTCCATTGAAAATCGTGAAAAATGAAAATCGTGAATGGGGGGCGTTTTCCCAATTTCAATAGGGTTCGTCCTTGTGCCAATAAGTGATCTATGCCAAATGCGACCTGGACATTGTTTACAATTTAAAATCGACAGACAGACGGACATGCATAAATCGACTTAAAAAGTGATTCTATGCATATTCTCAAAAGGAACCCTGTGTCTATATCGATTCCTTTTGCCTGTTACAAACATATGCTGAAAATACCAAACGGAAAAATATTAGTAACTAATATGGAGATGTGGTGATACCATTATGAGAACCCAAAATACCAAATTAGAGAAAATTGAAAAACGTGTAAAAATCGCCATATTAGAGATTTTCATATTATGGCGGCTGTCTTTAAGCGTCGGTCAATATTAATTTTTTCATAGTACGGAAATGTGCTATACAATGAGAACCCAAAATACAAGATTACAGCTATAACGACCATTTTGGGTTAATGTTATATGGGGGCTACCCCAAAATTTGGGTCAATATCAATAATTTTTCGTACGGCCGAATATTAAGAGGTATCGAACCAAAACGTAAACTGATATATCCCATTTGCAATACCAAACATCCTAGGAGTACCATCAATGTCTGTGCAATATTTCATAGCGCTTTGTTGAATATTACGATCTCTATCGTGATTTCAACAGACAGAGAGCCGGACATGCGTAAATCTACATAGAATTTTATTCCGACCAATAATATATATATATATATATAAATTGTAGGGTCTCTGGTGAATATTTCGAGATGTTGCAAACAGAATTAAAAATTTAATATACTCTCCAACTTATGGTGGAGTGTCCTTACTACCTTATGTTCTACAGATGCATTTTAACAGTCGCCTTATTTTTAAAGGGCCATTGATATGAAATTGAAAGAACCTATATGTGAACCGACTAAAATCATTCCTTGCAAATGCCATTTTATAACCTATGCTGAATATCATTTCAATTGTGTAGATTTACAATTTGAAAAATTTTTGGAAATCGAATTAAAATAAATATGGCATATGCTATTCGATATGCTGCAGCACAGCGTCCTGTGTAAAATCCAATCATTATTTTGTGCACAATTGGATTATTGACTCACCATTTACCTAAAAACAGCCAAAAAAATGGGATTTCTAGCCCATAGTTCATAGGTCTTTCTCGTTATCTTTAGTCTGTATCAAAAAATATTTCAACAACATAACACACTGTATCACAGCGTGGTGAAGGGTATAAAAAAGCGCGATTTTCTGCCCATTTAGCATATTCTAAAATAAAGTCAATTCGGTTGAAAAACAAGGAGGGCTACCTTCAAAAGTGGCCCAATATTGATACATTTTTGTAGAACAATTTGATTTATAATGCGAGGAAATGTCTTGCGGTAGTAAGACATAAAACTGAACCCAACAGCAATGGGTTTCCAATTTTCCTAATCTAGACCTGGATCTACACTGAAAATTGCATATAGTTAGTCTGGTTGAAAAATTCAGTTAGGACCTTTAACGTATGGAAAATGATTTGCGACTTTTATATAGAGGCAAATATTGTTTTTACTTTAGAAGAAACTGGAATGACAAACAACAGCTATTTCGGTGGGAAAATGCAGACAAACCTTTAAAAAGTGGAAATGGGGGAAACTGTTTTCTGCGCATAAGTTTTTTTTTGTGGTGCTAAATTATTGCTACGTGTGGTGGAAATGCGTCTACGCCCTTCAAAATACCAAAACGAGGCATGTATAGCTAAGGAGCTATGTTCAACATTTCCTTCAAGAACTACAGCAACTCGGTTTGAAATTTGCGCCTACAACCTACTGTAGGCGTAACTAACAAAAGCATAATTGTGTAGGAGAAGCAAAAAACTGTTTTGAATGAAAACTATAAACATGTAAAAAAAAGTATGCCCGGCAGGGTGATATTGCATATGAGGAATAATAGACTATATTTTTTACAAATTTAGTTATTTAGTTTAATGGCAGTCAGCAGAAGTGTTAAAAAACATGTAGTTTATTGACATTTGACACAATATTCATTCAAAAGGTCAATTTTCAATTTTTTGTTAGTTACGTCTTTTTGCATTTTAGCTAACGATATGTATATATATTGAACATTTTTTATACCCTACACAACTATGTTGTCAGGGTATTATAGCTTTGTGCAGCCCCAAAAGTTTGTAACGCCGCGAAATATTGGTCCTAGACCTACCTTTAAGTATACCGGTCGTCATATCACGACTAGCTGAGTCAATCTAGACATGTGTGTCCGTCCGTCCGTCCGTCTGTCCATTATAATTTGTAAACACTATACAGGCCACAGTTATGGACCAACCTTCACGAAGGATGGGTTCTGGCTAATGAAGACCCCTATTGTTTTTGATAAAGATCGGTTAATATTTAGGGGATGAAATGGACCAAAAACTTTATTTTTGTCCAATTTTCTGATCGCTCCAAAGGCCGCAATTATAGCCCGAACTTCGCGATTTTTCACATGGAGAAGGGGATTGGGCCAAAGAATAAGCATGTCAGTTTTTATAAAGATCGGTCAATATTTAGCGGGTCAAATGGACCCTGATTTTTGTGTGAAAAATTACAAAATTTGTATTCTATGGAGTATATATTTACTCCTGAAGGACATAGACCCGAGAAGTTGATAGTATATACAAGAGGAGTGGTTGACCTTTAAATTGATACCAATCACATTGTCGTAGGTACTCGGATGCGGGTGTTACACTTAAATATTTACAGGTGCTTACGTATTCATATATTATTTAGTAAACTATTACCACACTTTAGGGCGGATATATATAGCCTGATCGCTTTGAAATGTTCCATGAGGTTCCAGTTATGGTCATGGACAACGGCTAAAATGTTAGGTGATGATTATATAATAATTTTTCGGATGAAGTGGACCGAAAACTTAATTATTTGTACTTTTCGAGTCGAAAGCCGAACATCGCAACACAACCTACGGTGAAGGGAATCTGGACAAGTAATTATAGGGGGGTGTACAGATTATTAGTAACATTTTCTGATCTCTAGCCAGTCAAAAGTGTGCAAATATCGCGAAATATTGCCCAATCTCAGAATATAGAACCACAGAAAGTTAGATTTTCATGGAAGTTGTGTAGGGTATCATATGGTCGGCCCCGTCCGACTATACTGCTCCGCTCACTGTTCTTTTTTTTTATTTTGTTAACCTTCAACAACCCGAAAAGCCAAACTAAAGCTTGGTCCCTATCCTATGATAGCATGGAAAAAATACGCCTAGTGGGCTAGCATAGGACCGACGCTTGTTGTTCATTATCCGAAATACATGTTACGATCTTCAATGGCAATATGCAATATGTTTCGAATTTATACTAGATTAGTAATGTTCTGTTCCTCCTAATACAATCCACAACAATAATCCAAGAATAACTTATTTTAGAGTCTAATCCTGTCGAGTTTCGTCTGTAGGCTTCGCTTTCAAGTTCTATTATACATTCGATATATTAGGAGCATATTTTTGTCAGTGTTCTTTTTCCATCCAGCATATATTTTGTATTTATTTATTTTTTTGTTCAATATACATCAAACAGACTTGGTTTATTTTCACATTGAAAATAAATATTGTATTATGGTTTGTCATAAATATTAATAAAAGATTGTCCTTTGTTAATGCCACTTACCGTCATGAACTATGGTGGTCTCAATGAAATATTGAAATTCACATAAAAAATGGCAACAATTAGGATTCGAACAATGTGCATACACGCGCACAACCATGCACAGACAAACAAACAAATATAATTGTTAAACAATGCAATTCGAAATGCATTATCCATAAAACTGGTTTTATATAATTAACACAAATCCATTGTAATCAATATAATAATAATTTTAACTGCTCTCTATTTAAATGAATTCATGTTCAAGTATTAGTTGACATTTGAGAATAATAAACGAAAAAAAACGCGCTGTCACATATACAACTATATATTGTTATCATTAAATTCATAAGAATTATGTTAAAAGGTTTGACTGACATATGCAATTAATTTAAAGAACAAAAAAGTCATATTTGTTAATCACAGCAACTTATCAGTAAAAAATATATAGGGGCTGTTTGAAGTACATGCTGCTTGTATTGCAGGTATACCCAGAGCTTAAAATATAATATCTCAGATAACGATAGAAAATTGTTTTTCAAAATTTAAATATTTAGGTAATTTAAGTAATAATAAAACTGATAAAATGTAATTTAAAATTCAGTGAGCAGAGCAGTATACATGGACGGGGCCGACCATATGATACCCTACACAACTTCCACGAAAATCTACATTTCTGTGGTACTACATTCTGAGCTTGGGCAATACTTCGCGATATTTGCACACTTTTGACCAAAATTATTATTACTAATACTCAGTACAGCCCTTCTAATTACTTGTCCAGCTTTCCATCGCCGTGGGTTGAGTTGTAATGTTCGGCTTTCAATGGCAGCCTATAGAACGGCTCGAAAAAAGCCAGTGAGCGGAGCAGTATAGTCTGACGGGGCCGACCATGTGATACCCTACACAACTTCCCTGAAAATCTAACTTTCTGTGGTTCTTTATTCTAAGATTGGGCAATATTTCGCGATATTTGCACACTTTTGACTGGCTAGAGGTCAACAAATGTTACTAATAATCAGTACAGCCCTTCTAATTACTTGTCCAGATTCCAATCACAGTGGGTTGTGTTGTTATATTCGGTTTTCGACTCGAAAAGTACAAATAATTAAGTTTTCGGTCTACTTCATCCGAAAAATTATTATCTGATCATCATCTAACATTTTAGGCGTTGTCCTTGACCATAACTGGAACCTCATTTCCGAAAAATTATGTATATAATCATCACCTAACATTTTAGGCGTTGTATCATTTGTCGTGCCTGGACCATATATACTATATGGAACCTTACAGTGGACGGGACACATGGAACATTTCAAAGCGAGCAGGTAATATATATATAAAATTTTAGGCCCTAAAGTGTGGTAATAGTTTACTAAATAATATATGAATACGTAAGCACCAGTAAATATTTAAGTGTAACTCCCGCATTCGAGTACCTACGACAATATAATTGGTATCAATTTAAAGGTCAACCATTCCTCTTGGATATACTATCAACTTCTCGGGTCTGTGTCCTTCAGGAGTAAATATATACGCCATGGAATACAAATTTGGTAATTTTTCACTCATTTGAAACGCTAAATATTGACCGATCTTTATCAAAACAAGTATGCATTTTCTTTGGTCCCCCCTTCTCCATGTAAAAATTCGAGATGTTTGTGCCATAAATACGGCCTCTGGAGCGACCAGAAAAACCGAAAAAAATTAAGTATTTGGTCCATTTCATCCACTAAATATTAACCGATCATTACCAAAAACAATAGGGGCCTTCATTGGGCAGAACTCATCCTACATGCAAAATTTCCTAAAGGTTGGTCCATAACTGTGGCCTGTATAGTGTTTACAAATTATAATGGACAGACAGACGGACACACATGTCTACACACAAGCTCTCGAGATATGACACAGCCCTGACAACATATTTGTGTTACAAACTCTTGGGTATAATAAAACCCTGACAACATACTTATAGTGTAGGGTATAATAAAACACCCACGCTAACGCTACCCACGCTTCTGCTTGACACATAAATAGCCTTTTCCTCCTACCTTAGTTATAATTTTGCGCAGAAGATTCTAATTTCCTTCTTATCAGTCAGTTATTTTTTTATACCTTTCACCACACGGTGATACAGGGTATTATGTCTATGTTTGCATCAGGTCAAAGGTATCGGGATAGACCCATGGTTCCTTTTGAGAATATGCATAGAATCACTTTTTGAGACGATTTATGCATGCCCTCCGTCAATGTATTTTTGTGAACAAAGTACAGATTGCAATTACGATTTGTATGAAATTTGGCACATGTCACTTATTTCGCCCAAATACGAACCCTATTGAAATTGGATTTAAATATAGCCCCCATATATAGTTTCGTCCGATTTAATGTAAATAGTGCACCAAACTCCCAATATTTATTAGATTGACACAAAATTTTGTAAAGAGTACTGAATTAGTTTGAAATTGATATATTACAAGTTTTGTTGGAATCGGTTCAGATTTAGATATAGCTCCCATATATAGTTTCCACCGATTTTATATAAATGGTACACAATACTGTCAATGTTTGTCCGATTGAGACAAAATATTGCACAGAGTACTGAAATAGGTCTAGATTGAGGTATGCAATGTTTAAATTGGTTCAGAATTAGATATAGCTCCCATATATAGTTTTCTCCGATTTTATGTAAATGGTGCACAATACGGTCAATGTGTTCCCGATTGAGACAAAATTGTGTATCGAGTACTGAATTAGGTCTAGATTGGTATATTCCAAGTTTTGTTGAAATCTATTCAGAACTAGATATAGCTCCCATATATAGTTTCGTCCGATTTCATGTAAATGGAGCACTATACTGCCAATATTGGTCCGATGGAGAATTTTGCATGCCGTATTGAAGTTACTACAGGTTGACATCCTTGAAGTTTTCTTGGAATCGGTTCAGATTTAGATATAGCACCCATATATAGTTTCCTCCGATTTTATGTAAATGGTGCAAAATACTGTCAATGTTTGTCTGATTGACACAAAATTTTCACAACGTATTGAAATTACTGCAGGTTTGACATCCGCGAAGTTTTGTTGGAAAAAGGTTCAGATTTAGATTATTGCATCCGATTTTATGTAAATGGCGCACCGAAATTTAGCATTGGATATGGAATTAAGTCAAGAATACTATGGTGATGTTAGAAATCGGTTCCGATTTAAATATAGCTCAAATGTATACTTTAGTCCCAGTTTATGTAAATGGTGCACCTTAAATCATCTTATATTTATGCAAATGAGCCTATATCTGTTTGCTTTACATGAAATATTGCATAGCGTATTGGGTTGAATATTGGGTTTCAGGCTTAAATATACCTTCCATATATATTTTGTTTTTGCAAAATAATCAGGCGGATGTTTTTATAAAAACAACTATTTATATATTTTCATCTGATTTCAACAAAATTATGTACCAAGAAACTAAAATTTGTCAGCTTAGGACGATTCGATTCGATTAGTACGTAGAGCACTAGAATAACGTGTATTGGATTTTGTTTCGAGATAAATTGTAGATAGCGCACTGTGTTGCAGCATATCCAATGGAGGATACCACGGTTGCTTAAATATGTCCATTTTTATATAGATCTTATATATATTTAGCTTGAAGATTGTCATTCAATTTTTCATAAATTTCAGATTGTTATGTGTATGGTTTGTTTTAATTCAGTTCAAATGTCTAGAACCTCACGCAGTTAATTTCGTCCGATTCCATTTCAATGGTCCTCCAAATATGATATGTATATTCTATCTAAAGGATATTGTACTTATGAACATTTTTTGTATGTACCCAAAGTGTTGAAGGGTATCACCACCGTCCGACTTTTTAAAATGGTTTAAAACTGTTATGGTCTGTTTTTAGCTCCTGGTCGATGTTACTACAGATACACGCCGATCAACTTCGATCATTTCTCCGATTTTATGGACATTTGCGCCATTCACTATTTTAGCCGCTTGGCTTACATTTTCGCCTTTGTCAAAGAAAATCTGTAAAATGTACCAATTTTTTTCTTTTCCATTTTTAACACCCTGTAACACAACTGAATGCACCAAAAAAAGTAAGGAAAGTTGTAAAGTCGGACTGGTCCGACTATATAACACCCTTCACCCCTTTGGTATATTCTATATCTCCTAAGAGACTCCACCTTTTCGAAAGAACATTGAATATGTGTTTAGAGTCGTTTGCGGACAATGGGGCAACATTTTTGTAAATCGATTCCGATCAAACTTGATAAACGCTATTCAAAAATATATATAGAAGATGTGTCTGCATCAGCACCAATTAAAAACCGGTAAGGAAAGCATTAAAGTCGTGTGATACCCTTCACCACTATGGGTATATTAAACAGGACTATTAACATGAAATTGGATGAAATAATATATGTGATATTCAGCTAAATGTGAATCTACCTAGATCTATCCATAAACATGTCATCCATCACATATCAATAGCTAATCCGTTGGGCTATGTCTGTACTTCTAGAAAACGCAACTACTTAATTCTACGCTCAATTTTGTACGTTGTGCGAAATTTGATGTCAATCTAACTAACATGAGGTTTTTGATGCCAATTTAATTAAAATCGGGCGAGAATATATATGGAAGCTATATCGAAATATGAACCGATTTCAAGGAAACTTGTCACAGGTTAGGTTATACCAATTTCAGTACGTTTTGTTCCTATCAGCCATATATTGGTTCCTTGGTGCGTCAATTACTTAAAATCAATCTATAATATATGGGAGCAATATCTAATTCTGGACGGATTTTCAGGAAACTTGGCATACATCATTCTGGACTAAATTCAGTACGCTATGTCAAATTTCGTGCAAATCGAAACATATATGTGGACTTTGGTGCACAATTTACATGAAATCGGACGGAACTATATATGGGAGCTATATCTAAATCTAAACCGATTTTCACGAAACTTGGCAGACATCACTCTAGGCTAAATTTAGTACGTTATGCCAAATTTGGTGCAAATCGAAAGATACGTAGGGACTTTGGTGCACCATTAACATGGAATCGGACGAAACAATGTATGGGAGCTATATCTAAATCTGGACCGATTTTCTCGAAACTTGGGAGACATCACTTTAGGCTCAATTCGGCACGTTATGCAAAATTTGGTGCAAATCGATATATAGGGACTTGGGTGCACCATTCACATGAAATCGGAGGAAACTATATATGGGAGCTATATCTAAATCTGGGCTGATTTTCACGAAACTTGGCAGACATCATTCTAGGCTCAAGTCAGTACGTTATACCAAATTTCGTGCAAATCGACAGATATATAGGCTCTTTGTTGCACAATTTACCTTAAATTGGACGAAAATATATGGGTTCGTCCTTGGTCCAAACAAATGAGCTGTGCCAAATTTCATTCAAATCGAATTATAAATGCGACCTGTACTTTGTTTACAATTTACCACAGTGTGGTGAATTGTAAAAACAGAAAAATAATGTTTTTTCGCAAAATGTTGCCCTTTCTACGAGCATAAATCTGAAATTGTTTGATCGATACTTTACGAGAAATCTATAAGTACAGTCATCTGCCGGATGGAAATGGATTTCGTTTTCCCCGACCTAATATAACAAGCCTTTTATAGTAAATTCCAGTTTTATTCAAACAAATGCTGAAGAAAATTTATAAATTTAAAATCATTGTGTGGAAAATATATTCTTACGCACATCTTTCGATCACGTCTCTTTTTCAGAAGAAGAAAAAAATAGAATATGGTTTGCTTGTCCGAAGAAAAATTTAACATTTATGATATTTCACAGCTTTGAGATGGAATAAAAATTAATCACGTATTGCAAAACAAAAACTATATATGCACCACAAACTTTATAGCCAGAGTATTAGAAGACAAACTCTTAACACCTAATATGCTGGATAAAAGTCGCTGTACAACGTACTTTCTTTATACATTGGCATTAAAACTTTTTCCATTTACTTCAAGATGAATATTTCTGACATCCTAATAATGACATGTCCACAACCATCCTCACATCACCACTCATTCGACACCATCTCGTAAACGTTATCTAATGTAAGGACGGCTCTAAGTGCAAACACATATTCGTAAAGTGTTTGGTAATCCTTTTCATATGTCCCGTAACTTGTTTTCTCTGCTCTCGTTTAGTTGTTGTAGTTGTGGGTGGTGTTGCTGTTGTTCGTTTTTGACACAACATGACTCTTTGACATTGGGGTAATAATCCTGGCCAAATACCTACTCATTCGTGGCCAAATAGGCAACAAAGACAATATAGATTGTGATGGCATTCACATACCTTCATATGCTGGTATACTAAATAAAGTTTTGTTATTAAAATCGTGCTGGTATTTTTCGCCAATGGCCCTGGTTGTGAAAGTCATCACCATAATGGAAAGTATGAATTAGTTTTTGGAACAAATATATCCAATTGATGGTTATATTGTTGATGGATGATATATAAGTTTTGTCAACATTATTAGTAAACAAACAAGAAAGAAAGATAATATGTTTGTCAAAAAATGATGGACTTAGGAATATTTTCGTGACATTTATGAACTACGTGGTAATCATTTTGTTACTTATGGTAAATTGTACGATGTGTATGTTCGAACATATACCATTGCGAAATACCGAAATTACCCATGTATTGTAACTTTATAAACATGTCTGAAATTGAGGTTCTAGCTAGAGAATTGTAAAAGTACACGTATGTCAGACACTATGAATAGTTATGTAGCAATTAACCATACAAGGGTGCAAGCTGTGCCTACTGGGGTCATGAATTTTCTTCCTCAAAAATGATTTCAGTCGGTTTAGCCATGTCTAATAGCGATAGAACTCACAATTATTTAAAAAAGCATCGAAAATTTGCACATGTCTGGGTTTATACATGCAACTTTTTTAAGCATCTCTGCTGCTGCTCTCATCGATTCTCTTTTGAATTTCTTCTCCCTTGTCACTTTTTATACCTCTCACTTCTAAGAACTCAGCAGAGTTGCTTACAAAAGGTGCATGTATAAACCCAGACTATTGGATATATGAACCCATTTTTAAGATAGTAAATGGGATATATGAATCCACATTTTGCAGTTTTTGAGACCGTTTTTCAATATAGGCAGATATTTTAGGCAACTAAATATTCTGTTACCATAAATACTGTAAGGCGGAAATGTCGACCTGATCACCTAGAAATTTTACATGTATTGTCAGTTATGGATGAATGAACTATAGACCACATCATAACATCCCAACGCATCACACAGGCAAAAGGAAACGAGATAGACCCATGGTTCCTTTTGAGAATAGGCATAGAATCACATATCGAGTCGATTTATGCATGTCCGTCCGTCCGTCCATGTATTTTTGTGAACAAAGTACAGGACGCATTTATGACCCGATTTGGATGAGATTTGGCACAAGTCACTTGTTTGGCCCAAGGAAGAACCCTATTGAAATTGGGAAAAATCGGTTCAGATTTAGATCTCATATATATTTTCGTCCGATTTAAGGTAAATGGGCACAAAAGTCCCTCTATATCTTTCGATTTGCACGAAATTTGGCACAGAGTACTGAATTAGGTGCAGAATTATGGAATTGGGTTCAGAATGATGTGTGCTACGTTTCGTGAAAATCGGTCCAAATTTAGATATAGCTCCCATATATATTTTCGTCCGATTTAAGGTAAATCGGTCTCCAAAATCCCTATATATCTTTCAAATTGCACGAAAGTTGGCATAAAGTATCAGTACTTTATGCCAACTTTCGTGCAAATCGTGCAAGAATGACGTGTTTATATATAGCTTCCATATAAATTTTCGCCCGATTTAAGGTAAATGGGTCTCCAAAGTCCCTATATATCTTTTGATTTGCATGAATTTGGCATAGGGTACTGAATTGGGTACAGAATGATGTGTGCTAATATATATTACTATAACCGTTCGTGTGTTAAGTTTTGTTGAAATTGGTTCAGATTTACATATGGCTCCTATATATACTTTCGTCCGATTTTAAGTAAATGGTGTACTTTAGACCCATAGCTAGGTCGATTGGCAAAACGTACTGCAAATAATGTAAATTAATCTCGGGCAAGTTACCCTGAAATCGGTTCAGATTTAGATATAGCATAGCCTCCGTATATAATTTCGACCTATTCATGTTCATTGTAAACCAAATAATCAATGGGTGCTTGATTGATATTACATTTTAAATAGTGAAGCATACCAAATAGCGTGCGTAAAGTTAACTTAAAGTCTATCTGCAAAGTATGGAATAGATTGCAGAATGGCATGTGTAAGGATTGATGTTAGTCCGTTTACTTATAGATAAAGATAACATCCTTCGAAAAGACGTCATCTGCAATGAAACTTTTGTGCACAAATTACATAAAATCGGACGAAAATATATATGGGAGCTATATCCAAATCTGAACCAATATTCGAAACTTGGCACACGTCATTCTAGCCTTAATTCAGTACGCTATGACAAATTTCGTGCAAATCGAATGATTTTCAGAGATTTTGGTGCACCAATTACCTAAAATCGGATGAAAATATATATGAGAGCTATATCTAAATCTGAACCGATTTTCACAAAACTTGGCACACATCATTCTAGTATCAATTCAGTACGCTATGTCAAATTTCGTGCAAATCGAAGGATATATAGGGACTTTGGTGCACCAAATACCTTAAATCGGATGAAAATATATATATGGAAGCTATATCTAAATCTGAACCGATTTTCACGAAACTTTGCGCACATCATTCTAGTAGCAATTCAGTACGCTATTTCAAATTTCGTGCAATTCGAGGATATATATAGACTTTGGTGCACCATTTACATAAAATCGGACGAAAATATATATGGGTGCTATATCTAAATCTGAACCGATTTTCAAGAAATTTTACACACATCGTTCTAGACTTGATGCCAAATTTCGTGCAAATCGAAGCATAAATAGGTACTTTGGTGCAGCATTTACCTTAAATCGGACGAAAATATATATGGGAGCTATATCTAAATATGAACCTATTTTCAGGAAACTTAACACACATCATTCTAGACCTAATTAATTACGCTGTGCCAAATTTCGTGCAGATCGAAAGATATATAGGGACATTGGTACACCATTTACCTTAAATCGGACGAAGATATATATGGGAGCTATATCTAAATCTGAACCGATTTTTCCCAATTTCAATAGAGTTCGTCCTTGGGCCAAATAAGTGACCTATGCCAAATTTCATCCAAATCGGATCATAAATGCGACTTGTACTTTGTTCACAAAAATACATGGACGGACAGACGGACGGACTCAGAAAGTGATTCTATGCATATTCTAAAAAGGAACTATGGGTCTATCTCGATTATTTTTGCCTGTTACAAACTTATGCACAAAGACATAATACCCTGTAGCACAGTGTGGTGAAGGGTATAAATACATAGGGATTATATCTACATGTGAATAAATTTTATAAAAACCAATACACGTTATTTTAGCTCCATTTTGGTACGTTGTGAATAAATTTGTCGCAATCGGAACAACTTTAGTTGTTTGGCACACCATTTAGATAAAATCGCTGTGCAAAATTTTGTCTCATTCGGACAAATACTGGGCGTTTGATTCGCCATTTACATAAAACCAAACGAATATATGGGAGCTATGATAAAATCTGATCCGATTTTAACAAAAATTCACTGGCATCAAACTGGTATGGAATTCAGTACGTTGTGCAAAATGTTGTCTCAATCGGATCAAAATTGGCAGTATGGTGCTGCTTTTATATAAAATCGGACGAAAATATATATAAGATCTATATCTAAATTTGAACCGATTTCAGCAAAACTTCACAGACATCAAACTGGACTTAATTCAATACACTGTGCAAAATGTTGTCTCGATCGGACAAATATTGGCAGTTATATATGGGAGTTATATCTAACTCTAGCACTCATTACGCCATGCCAAATTTCGTTCAAATCTAAAGAAATGGCTTTGGCGCCCATTTATATAAAATTGAATAAAAATAAATGTTTACCAATTTCAAAAAGGGTTCGTCCTTGGGCCTAAATCAATTCCAAAAGCGACTCTATGCATATTCTCAAAAGGAACCAGGAGTCAATTTCGTTTCGTTTTGTCTGTTACAACAGTGTAGTGAAGGATATAAAAATAACATGGTAAGAAAGAGGAGCTGTTAACCGCTTTTCGGTCAAGAGGATCCAACTATATCGAATCATTACACAGACTCGGAATATATATCCTCAGAAATTTAGAGTTTCGTTGTAAAGCAGTATAGTCGCCCGATTATGCGGATTTTGCTCACATAGAAGTAAAATGACCTTCCTGTCTCTCTTGGGGATTTTCATCCAAACATTTGAGATATTTCAGACGCCGCTTTGTTGGACATATATACAATACACTATCCAAATATCACTATATACTCTATTTAATTACACGGCATATCACAATAATTTTCCGTTGCATATTTGACGCTCATGTGGTATTTAGTTCATAAGTCATGTCATGCAACTATTTCATGATATTTCTGGTATGGTAATCATTTTTATTTGTCAATAATTTATGCTTTCAAAGATTTCTGTTTTTAAATCATATTTATTTTTTGATTATTCACTAATTTATGGCATGGAATTTAATTTATGCCAAAGCAGGAGGTACGTATATTCCAAATCGATGGCAACAGCAACAAGCTGGAGCATAAATGAAAACGACAACGTTGGACAGTGGCAAACTAAAGTTGCAACCATATTAACCAAATATGCCTGTGGGCATAGCAAATTGTTGCTGTTGTTGTTGTCGTTATTATTATTTTCATTGATAAGACTTTATTACATGTGAAATTTATCATTAGCAACAACCGCTTACTCTGTATGTGAGCATGTCTATAAATATCGATGTATGTGAGAGTGTGTGTGTGTGGGAATGTTTAAAAAATATGATACAGCTATAAATATAAACCAACCATCTACTAAACGACAGCTATCTATGGTCATAATATGTTAGTATGTGTGCGTGTGTGTACATGTGACTCAACCCATTTATGTCGTTAACCATTATTTTAGTTGGACACTTTACAACGACGATATGTTGCATAATGTCCAGTGCTATCCGCCATAGCCAATAACCTAATGTGGAAGGAGGGCATTCTATCGCAGGGACTAAATCATTTGGACAGAGTGTGCAATCGCACTCAGTTATTAATGTTATTATCGAATCCATTTAAATTTATTTGCCAGTGATGTTCCATAAATGTATTCTCCATTTACTGTAACGAGCAAAAATAATAAAATAACATAAATTAATTTTTTTTAAGTAATTCACAGAAAACACTCTTTGACGGGCTTTTCTTATGTAGCAATTTTTTTAGTAAAATTTGTTTATGTCATCTGTAAGTGAATTACCAAATATGCTTATTTATTGCTCTAATGTATAATTTTAGTGTTCACTGTATGCGAATTATGGTAGTAATGCGAAAAATATTGTACATAAAGGTGGCGGTGTATAGGAAATTATGAAAATACTATATGAAGAAAAACTGTCGGATTTGTCTAAAATATTTTGCATAAATGCTGTGCTCTATAAAGTATATATATTCTTGATCAGCGAAAAATTATATGACGATATAGCCACGTCCGTCTGTCTGTTGTAATCACTCTAGCGTCTAAACGAATTGAGTTAGAAAGCCAAAATTTTGCATAGAGTCGTCTTTTGTCTGCAGGCAGGTCAAGTTCGAAGATTGGCTTTATCGGTCCACGTTTAGGCATAGCTCCCATATAAGGGTACCCCATAGCTCCCATATAAGGGTACCCCTAACGATATTTTGAGGTTCTTGAGCGCGTTTTTCAACCGATTTCGCTGAAATTTGGTATTTTGTAGTTGGATATGGTAACAAATCTCCCCACCAAAAATTAATAATATTCACCCCTTTTTAGGAGTAGTCCCCATATAACCCCCTTTTTATATTAAAATAGTTATCTGATTTGTTCGGTGTGTTGCGGTTGGGTAGTCGTTACGGGGAATAGTCAATTTTTACCCTACAAGGACTTTTTAGCCATCTGTTGTAAGCATTCCGCTTTCTAAAGTTATTATGATAAAAAAAACTCAAACATGACTATAATGAAATATATCGGCAGGCATTTAGGCATCACCTCAATATAGTGATACTTCCTGAAGAAAAGAATTTAGATATAAAATATTGGGTTCAAAATTGGCATATACCGGTCATTAATTAGGCATAGCCCTCATATAATGATATCCTCAAATATTCACTATGTCCTACACTATGTAATAAATATTGGCCCTGCCTACCCTCATATAACTTTGTAATGTAATTACAGTAGTTGAGGATTTTATACTCTACCATGCTTTATCAGAATCAGTCCACTTTTTGGTTCTTACAAATTTTAGGAAAAATCCCCAATTGATGAAGTTTCTATTTGGTGTACATAATGGTTTACATAAATGTGTACGGCCGTATGTTTTACTTTTGGGGTGAATAACGTCGAACGAACTATTTGAATTGTAGGTAGAGCTGAAATGAAAAATAAATTCTATAAAATAATACGCATGACGATTGGCAAATTTTGAATATGAAAAAAAAAACACTAAGGGAAGAATTAAATCATTTACTTAAAATCGGGAGAAAATATATGAGAGCTATTTCTAAATCTGAACTGATTCCTACAAAAATTGACACACGTTAGGCAATACTAATTTCAGTACGCAGTGCAAAATTTTGTAGCGAACGGCCTAACTTTGGGTCTTTGTGCACCTTTTACTTAAGATCGGACGAAAATCTATATATATATATATATATATACATATAGGAGATATATCTTATTCTGAACCGATTTCGACAAAATTTGCCACACGTTATGTTATAGTAACTTCAGTGCGTTGTGCAAATCGGAAAAAAATATATGTACGATTTTCAGGAAAATTAACACATCATTCTAGACCTAATTCAGTACACTATGCCAAATTTCTTGCAAATCGAAAGATATATAGGTACTATTTCCCTAAAATCGGACGAAAATATATATGGGAGCTATATCTAAATCTGAACCTATTTTCAGGAAACTTAACACACATCATTCTAGACCTAATTCAGTACATTATGCCAAATTTCTTGCAAATCGCAAGTTGTGTAGGTACATCATTTGCATTAAATCGGACGAAAATATATATGGGAGCTGTATCTAAACTTGAACCGATTTTCAGGAAACTTAACGCATATTATTTTAGACCTATTTAATAACGCTATGCCAAATTTCGTGCAAATCGAAAGATATATAGGGACTTTGATACACCATAGGCATTAAATCGGACGAAAATATATATGGGAGCTGTATCTAACCCTGAACCGATTTTCAGGAAACTTAACGCATATCATTTTAGACCTATTTAATTACGCTATGCCAAATTTCGTGCAAATCGAAATATATATAGGTACTTTGATGCACCATTTACCTTAAATCGGACAAAAATATATTTGGGAGCTATATCTAAATCTGAACCGATTTTTCCCAATTTCGTCCTTGGGCAAATCGAAAGATATATTGGGACTTTGCTACACCATAGGCATTAAATCGGACGAAAATATATATGGGAGCTATATCTAAATTTGAACCGATTTTCAAGAAACTTAACACATATCATTCCAGACCTAATTCGGTGCACTATGCCAAATTTCGTGCAAATCGAAAGATATATAGGTACCTTAAATCGGACGAAAATATATATGGGAGCTATATCTAAATCTGAACCGATTTTTCCCCATTTCAATAGGGTTCCTCCTTGGGCCAATAAGTGATTATGCCAAATTTCATCCAATTCGGATCATAAATGCGACCTGTACTTTGTTTACAATTTAACATGAACAGACAGACGGACGGACTTGCATAAATCGGCTAAAAAAGTGATTCTATGCATATTCTCAAAAGGAACCATGTGTCTATCTCGTCTATCCCTTTTGCCTTTTACAAATATATGCACAAAGACATAATACCATGTACCATAGTGTGGTGAAGGGTATAAAAATGGTATCTTGGGAGCATTGTGAAAATCGACTACTAGAGTTTTTTGCAAATATACAACAGAACTTCTACGAAAGATGCGTTATGAAGTTACCTTCAAATCATACAACAAAACAACAAACAAATCAAAAACAAAACCCAATTTATTTCCAAGTAAGTCTAACTTCTGCATAGCCTACTTAAATAAGTCCATATTGGTGTCTGTGAAGTTTTGTTGAAATGCCTTCAGACGTATATAGAACACCAATATATATTCGTCTGATTTAAGGTACATGGTGCACCGAACTCCCAATATAAGTCGGATTGAGACAAAACTTTCCGCAGCGTACTGAATTAAGTTCAGTTTGATGTATGTGAAGTTGTGTTCAAATCGGTCAGGTTCCAATCCAATACGTGTTTACAATAGGATTGTAAAATATATTTATATGTAGATATAATACCTATGTATTTTCGGCTAAGTTCATGCAATTTGTGCACCAAATAATACAGGTTTCTCCTAGCGAGTTAAAATTGTCGACAGCGCACTGTGCTGCAACATACCAAATGGCATGTCCCACGGCTGCTCAATTTGGTCCTGGTTTACATATAGCTCTCATACATAATTTAGCTTGATTTTGTACAAATGTTACACCAACGAATCCAAGTCTACCAGATTGATATGCATTTTTTATGGGCAAGGGCATATCTTAAAATGCATATAAACAGTATTGCCTAATATATTCGTATTTAAAAAGTGTTAGACTCTTTTTTGTTAATCCCAAATGCCCAATATTGTTATATTTTTTGTGTATTTAATTTTATAATCCAAACTAAAGAAAATGTTCTATTATGTGTAATCAAAAGCAATTATATACGAATCACCTTAATATACATTTGAAAATTTTAGCGGTTAGCTGGCTATGCATACCATGATTTCAAAATGTTGTTTGTTTGATTTTTAAATATAAAATATTTCGACATTTTGTAATGTGGAATATCACTGTTGATTTTTGTTGCTGTTGTCGTTTTTGTGGGTAAATATGGAGAATGTTTTAAAATATGCCTGCAGTCAAATCAATTTGGTAATAAATGAACGTTTTGTTTGGCGGTTGTTTAAACAAATTAGAAATAAAATATTTGCATCCATTACCGTTGTTCAAAAGAATTTCCGTTATTAAAGAGAACATTTAATAATTTTACAACGTGATGGCATCCAACTAATGTTGGAAAATATTATGTGCGTTGGAGGACAAAAACGAAGTTTAAAGATGGGGGAATAATTGTATGCAGACCAAAACTGATTATGGATACACTGCGCTAAACCATACCACTAAGGAAAGGAAATTAATTCAGATGGGCCGACTTATATAAACCTGCACTAATTTGTAGTACCCTACACCACTGTGTGCGATGAAGAGGCTCAGACTAAGGGCCATTGGTGTAAAATTTATATAAAATCGGAAAAAAGTATGTAAAAAATGTACGGATGGGCCGAATTATATAACCCTGCACTAATTTGTTGTAACCCTACGCCATTGTGTAGAATGAAAAGGCACAGACTAAGGGCCACTGGTGTAAAATTTATATAAAATCGAAAAAAGATAACTATATGTAAAGATAACTATATGTAAATTTACACCACACTTAAAGCTTTTTAATCGGAATCAATTTAATATACTCTGGAGTACATAACAATTTACCACCTATTATTTTATTCTCCATATTTCCTCTTGCTCCAGTAGAAGTGACTTATTTTAATAAATCGTTAAACATTAAATAAAGATACGGAATTAGACTTTTGTTCTTGACATTACGGGTTATTCATCTTTCTCAAATATTCCATCCCACAAAACGGTCTAAATAAGCTCTGTTGTCCAGACTTGACAACTCAAAGAGGCAGTACAAAAGACTCAACGTGTGTATCTGGCGGATGACGGCAGTGATGTCCATTTGCTTCACTTTACCATTCAACCTGTCTGCGAAAGATTGAAACGATTATGAATACCAAAAACCACCGGCGCTAGGTAGTAATAGGGCGAAGGGTTTATTGTCCGCTATGTGCAGACGTTTGTGAGACAATACCATGGGGGGATAAAGCAGTCACAATAAAGGCGCAAATCCATGAGCCAAAGGAAACCATTGCAGCAGGCAGGCTGGCTGGCTAGCAACACAAAAAAGCGGGATCCTTTTTCTAATTTTGCTTTGTTATAAGAACACAATAGCCACCATCTAACCGGAGAACGTCAAATACGAGGAAATGTACAAAATGATTAGTCGGTCTGCACGAAAGTGTGGATAACGTAATCTATTTTCTCTTCTCTTTTAAGTTTATTTGTTCATTTCAGGATTTTTTTTGTGCTAGGGTTAATAAAAACCAAATTTTCTCTATTGTGTTAGGTTTGTATTTTTTTTTAGCAAATACCAGATTTGCTTCCGCTTCCGCCATACAGTCAGAAAAAAAACACATGAACTTAAATAAAAATTCAAATAAAGTGTTTGACGCGAACTACTGAAAATTGGTTTTAAATACGAGGAATCAAAATAATATAAGATAGCTAACTAAATATAGAACTTTAAATACCTTTGATAAATATATATTGAAATATTCAATATTGTCAGATCACAAAATAGCAATGAAAATATATAAATATTTTGCAGTGCATACCAATAATGTCCATGCGGAGTTACATAGGCTAGTTCCCCATTTCAATTATTTTGCTAAAAGAAAATCATTAAAAATATTCCCAAAGGAGTCTCTTTGCATTTGGTTGAACTCCAGAAGAGCCTTTAATTTTTGTAGCAAAATTTAATTCCATTTTCTGCTCGTTAATGCTTGCCTAATTATCATTCGCCATTGAGTGATATTCACTGACCGATGTTTCAAAAGGAACAAATTTCGATGTTGTATTAGTCGACGAATGTGGACTATGACAAATGGTTACGGATGTTCCCAATGATACTTGACTGTAATGCGTGATATTTACTTGTGATTTTGTATAATTGCGCTATTATTGAAGACAGTCAGTTCGATGAGATTGGATTAGTATGCGTATACATGTACATATATGAAAGGGCTTGAAGTGATTTGGTCCCCTGTATATTGTAATTTAGTTTGTACAAGTATAGATGTTATTCAATGGTGTTTGTCATTAAAGACGGTTTCAGATTAGACTTACTTCAGGAGGGCAGGGAAACAAATACACATACATAATACCCTGTACCACACTGTGGTACAGGGTATTATGTATTTGTGCATATGTTTGTAGCAGGCAAAAATAATCGAGATAGACCCATGGTTGCTTTTGAGAATATGCATAGAATCCCTTTCTGGGTCGATTTATGCATGTCCGTCTGTCCGTCCGTCCATGTTTTTTTTGTTAACAAAGTACAGGTCGCATTTATGATCCGATTTGAATGAAATTTGGCACAGGTCGCTTAATTGGCCCAAGGACGAAACCTATTGAAATTGGAGAAAATCGGTCCACGTTTAGGCATAGCTCCCATATAAGGGTACCCCCCAATTTTCGGTATTTTGAGGTTATTTGGCACGTTTTTTAACTGAATTCGCTGAAATTTGGTACTTTGAGTTCTTATTGGGTAGCAAATCTCCCTACTAAAAATTATAAATATAGGTCAATTTTTTTGGATAGTCCCCATTAAAGGGTAGCCCCAATTTTCGGTATTTTGGGGGTTTTGATCGCATTTTTGGACCGAATTCGATGACATTTGGTACTTTGAGTTCTTATTGGGTAGCAAATTTCCCTACTAAAAATTATAAAAATAGGCCAATTTTTTCGGATAGTCCCCATATAAGGGTACCCACAATTTTCGGTATTTTTGGGTTCTTGAGCTCGTTTTATAACGGAATTCTCTGAAATTTTGTACATTGGGTTCTTATTGGGTATCAAATTACTCCACTAAAAATTATAAATAAATCCAGTTTTTCTGGTAGTCCCCATATAACGGTACCCCGAAATTTTTGGTTTTTTTGGGGTTCTGATCGTATTTTTCGACCGAATTGACTGTAATTTAGTACGTCGTGTTCTTATTAGGTAGCAAATCTCTCCACTATAAATTATAAATATAGTCAATTTATTCGGGTAACCCCCATATAAGGGTAACCCCCAATTTTCGGTATTTAGGTGTTCATGAGCGTTTTTCAACCAAATTCTTTATAATTTGGTTTTTTATACCCTTCACCACACTGTGGTACAGGGTATTATGTCTTTGTGCATATGTTTGTAACAGGCAAAAGAATAAAGATAGACCCATGGTTCTTTTGAGAATATGCATATAATCACTTTTTAAGTCGATTTATGCATGTCCGTCCGTCTGTCTGTCCATGTTAAATTGTAAACAAAGTACAGGTCGCATTTATTATCCGAATTGGATGAAATTTGGGATACGTCACTTATTTGGCCCAAAGACGAACCCTATTAAAAAATCGGTTCAGATTTAGATATAGCTCTCATATATAGTTTCGTCCGATTTAAGGCAAATGGGGCTCTAAAGTCCCTATATATCTTTCGATTTGCACCAAATTTGGCACAACGTACTGAATTAAGCCTAGAATGATGTGTGGTTAGTTTCGTGAAAATCGGTTTAGAATTATATATAGCTCCCATATATATATATATATATATATATATATATATTTTCGTCTGATTTAAGGTAAATGGGACAACAAAGTCCTTGTATATCTTTCGATTTGCACGAAATTTGGCACGGTGTGCTCAATTGAGTGTAGAATGACGTGTGCTAACTTTTGAGAAAATTGGTTCAGATTTAGGTATAGCTCCCATATATATTTTCGTCCGATTTCAGGTAAATGGTGCACGAAAGTACCAATATATCTTTCGATTTGCATGAAATTTGGCACAACGTACTAAATTAAGCCTAGAATTATGTGTGGTTAGTTTCGTGAATATCGGTTTAGATTTAGATATAGCTCCCATATATATATATATATATATATATATATATTTTCGTCGAATTTAATGTAAATGGTGCACCAAAGTCCGTTATATCTTTCGATTTGCACGAAATTTGGCATAGTGTACCTAATTGAGTCTAGAATGATGTGTGCTGAGTTTCGTGAAGATCGGCTGAAATTTAGATATACCTCTCACCAAACTCCTAATGTTTGTCCTATTGAAACGGAAGTGCGGCATACTGAACAGCGTGTATTAAGTTTGCTATAAATCGATTTAGATAAGTTTGTCCCATTGTACGCAAACGACTGTAATTCTGCCTGAATGAAGTGAAACTTAGCATAAGTTTCAGGATATATGTACGGATTGATGTTATTCGATTCACATACAGATAAAGATCACATACTTGAGTTAGTTCAATTTCAATGTTCCTTAGAAAAGGCGACGTCTATTACGATATATATGTAGAATATACCAGAGTGGTGAAGGGTATTATATAGTCGGCCCAGTCCGACTTTACTACTTTCCTTACTGGTTTTAGGTTTTGGTTAATTTGAACCACGGAATTTTGACATATCATCATCTAAGCAGCCGTTCTAAGTATTTGGTCAGATCCCCTTTACCGAGTAAAATATGTGATGTTTAGCATGTAATAATGTCCTCTAGAGCGACTAGAAAATCAGACAAAATTAACGTTTTTAGTTCATTGCAGCCCCTAAATATTATCTTAACATCACTGAAAAAAAATTGGCCATAACCGGAACTTCATGTAAAATTTCAAAGCCTTCAGCGACACATTTCCACCCTGTAGAGGGTTAATAATAATACTAAACATTATCATAGACACCTTAAAATATTTACGAAGTACATACAACAATATAGTTGGTATATAAACATCTCGGGTCTATGTTCGTCAGGAGTAAATATATTCGCACCAGAATACAAATGTAATCATTTTTCACACAAAAGTCTGAGTCAATTAGTCCAGCTCCATAAAAACTGCCAAGTCCCTCTCTATTTGTAAAATTTCGTGCTGCTCGGGTCATATTTGTGGCCTCTAGAACCACCAGAAAAACAGACAAAAATAAAGTTTTTAGTCCATTTCATCCTTTAAATATTAATGGATCTTTACCATAAACAGAAGAGGTCTTCTATCCTACAGAATCAATCCCACATTTCTACATCCATAAATGTGTTCTGTATCGTTATTACAAAATATAATGGACAGATGGCCGGACACACATGTCTAGATCGACTCAGCTAATTGAGATATGACATAAAGATGGGTCCTACGTCCTCTTTTTTAGAGAACAATCATATATTTTAACTGGATGTCATCAATAAAATATATGCCCTCTATCTGTCATATATTGATATAATATGCCTTTACAATTGGTAAAGACAAAATCAAAAACAATTTCGATTAGTTCAAGATTCATATTGGTTCTGTTCCAGAATTGCAAGAAACTGCTATATGTTTTGTACATTCTTGCAGGTTCTGAAGCAGACATATTCTGACTTACTTTATATTATTTGAATAACTCTATATTTCAAAATGCACTGTCCCGTTAAGTACATTAAACCGCACACTCAAATGTTCGTTACAAGATTCAATACGAACGCCAATGACATCCGCCACGGACTACACTTGACAAACAAATTGAACCATAAAGACAAGTAGCAGTGCTAGTCGTAGCAGTTGTTTTTGTTGTTGGAATTTTGTGGACACATATCCCAGAGAACCCACACACACAAAATTGTCATGTTAAGAAGAGTACGATGTTCAACTGTTAAGAACAGCGGTCGCAATTCTTTGCTAACGTCCACCCTCCCCGCCGGCTATCAAAAATGGGCCGATGGACATTCGAAAAGAAACACAATTAACTATCTGTAATATAAGGCCTGAAAAGGTGGCGTTATATCACTTCTAGGAACAGTAAAAGTACTAATAGTGAAAAGTTGCAGCACAACACCAATATCGTCTCTACAATTCGTAGTCATGTCAGAGATATAGCCAAAATAACCACAGCAGACAAAGCAGATGAAGGATGCTGCAACATCTGAACGAACTATGGCCATTACCATTCCCACGGCTGACCAAACATTAGCAGCGAAGGAAACAAAGCAGAAAAGGAACATTCTAGTTGAGGTTTTGCGAATATAACTTCAACAATTACATTCAAACACACACACACACTCGTAAACATACATTTCGAAACGTGTATGTGGCGAGACATGAAGCATGGCTTGGCGAGATATGAATGTCGCACAGAGCTTGCATGTGCGTGACATCTATGAAGCTATTGCGGAAAGTAATAGACGACGGTTTTGGTGGACTGTGGGTTATTGGAAAATATATTTGAAAAAGGAAAAGTTCGAAATTTTGAAGTTTGAAGTACATGATTCCTCCAATGGAGGAATACAAATATATCTTCCATAAGTAAGTAGAAGATGTTCTACATATAGCTACGACATTTGTTTTATGTTGCTACAGATTGGATACACGTTTTATATCGTATATTAGCATATGCCCGCAACTTCGTTAGCGAATGTAGGAAATATTTAAAAATGTATTAACATATTATTTTATTTCTAGAAATAACTGCATATGTCAGAAAAAAATATAATTGGGGTTCACCCAAATCCAAATTTAATAAAATTTTCCATTTAGCACACATTATTTCCATAAGTACCCTCCTCAACCATCTAACTAAACATCCTGCATACCCCGATTCTACATCCCCACAATGATTCCAAATTCAAATTTCACGATTCCAACTCTATAAATTCACCGAATTTAGTAGTAAAATTTCCAAAACTTCCTACTTAACTCAAACTTACACCCCGACAGTGATTCTTAATCCATGTTTCAGGATTCCAACTCCATAGGTTCACCCACAATTCAAATTGTACCAAATTTACTACACAGTAGTATGAATTTTTAAAACCTCTTACTTATCCCAAACCTACACCACCACAGTGATCCAAAATATAAGTTTCAGGATTCCAATTCTATCGGTCCACCCACAATTCAAATTATACCAAATTTGGTACACATTAGTACAAATTTCCAAAACTGCCTACATACCCCAATCATACACCTCCACAGTGATCCTAAATCCATGTTTCAGGATTCAAACTCTATCGGTTCACCCACAATACAAAATGTAGTACTACACAGTAGTACGAATTTTTAAAAACTTCCAACTTAACCCAAACCAACACCCCCACAGTGATCCTAAATCAATTTTTCAGGATTCAAACTCTATCAGCTCACTCACAATTCAAATTGTACCAAATTTAGTACACAGTAGTACCAATTTCCAAAACTTGATATATACCCCAATCCTACTCCCCCACAAATTGTGCCAAATTTAGTACATAGTAGTACCAACTCTATCGCTTCACCCACAATTTAAATTGTACCAAATTTAGTACACAGTAGTACGAATTTCCGAAACTGCCTACATACACCAATCCTACACATTCACAGTGATCCTAAATCAAAATTTCATGACTTCAACTCTATCGCTTCACCCACAATTTAAATTGTACCAAATTTAGTACACATTAGTACAAATTTCTAAAACTTCCTCCATATTTCAATCTTATATCTCCACAGTGATCCTGATTCCAAATTTCATGACTCTAGCTCTATTGGTTCACCTAAAGTTCAATTTGTATCAAATTTAGTACCCATAAGTATTAATGTGTTAAACTGAATCCTGACCCTAATCTTACATCCCTACAATGATCATAACTCCCAATTTCATTGTTCCAGCTCTATCGGTTCACCCAAATTGTACCAATTATAGTACGATTTAGTACTTTTTGTACACATAAGTCAAAAAATTCCAAAACTACGTACATATCCCAATCCTACACTTCGAAGGTAATGTTATTTTCAATTTTTAGGATTCCAGCTCGATTTGTACCTCCAAATCAAATTTGTACCAAATATAGTACCATATAGTACTTTTTGTACACATGAGTACACGCTTTCCCAACTCTCCTCATATCGACCCTACTTCTCAACCTTAATTTGCATTCCAAATTTCAAGTTTTTAGCTCAATCCATTCACATGCTACAGAATTGTACTAAATTTAGTACATTTTCGTACTTTTCGGATAGTTGTAGTTCGAATTTCCAAAAACCCTTTTGTACATCTATCCTACACTCCATCAACGACCACCAAACCAAATTTCAGAGTTCTAGCTCCACCGGTTCGCCAAATACAAATGGTATCACATTTAGTACTTTTCGTACCTCCATATTTCAATCTTATATCTCCACAGTGATCCTGATTCCAAATTTCATGACTCTAGCTCTATTGGTTCACCTAAAGTTCAATTTGTATCAAATTTAGTACCCATAAGTATTAATGTGTTAAACTGAATCCTGACCCTAATCTTACATCCCTACAATGATCATAACTCCCAATTTCATTGTTCCAGCTCTATCGGTTCACCCAAATTGTACCAATTATAGTACGATTTAGTACTTTTTGTACACATAAGTCAAAAAATTCCAAAACTACGTACATATCCCAATCCTACACTTCGAAGGTAATGTTACTTTCAATTTTTAGGATTCCAGCTCGATTTGTACCTCTAAATCAAATTTGTACCAAATATAGTACCATATAGAACTTTTTGTACACATGAGTACACGCTTTCCCAACTCTCCTCATATCGACCCTACTTCTCAACCTTAATTTGCATTCCAAATTTCAAGTTTTTAGCTCAATCCATTCACATGCTACAGAATTGTACTAAATTTAGTACATTTTCGTACTTTTCGGATAGTTGTAGTTCGAATTTCCAAAAACCCTTTTGTACATCCATCCTACACTCCATCAACGACCACCAAACCAAATTTCAGAGTTCTAGCTCCACCGGTTCGCCAAATACAAATGGTATCACATTTAGTACTTTTCGTACCGTTCTAGTATGAATTTCCAAAAACCCAGCCTTATCTGTCACATTTATACCAAGAATGACCCTCAGCCAAAATTTCAAGATTCTACCTTCAGCCGATTCGTCGGGGCGTTGATGAATCGTTAAATCAGTCAGTCAATCACTTTACTCTTTTTTTAGTATAGATATCACAGATAAGAAAGAAATATTTTCAGATTTAAATGACGACGAATTTTAAGTTTGTAAAGTTTACATTATTTAGATCATTTATTTTGAAACAGAGAAAACATTTTTATGATGTTATAAAGTAATTGAACTGTACCATGTATCGGTGTAGCCCCCATATAACAATGACAATATTTTGGAGTTTTGGGTCAACTTTTTCAACCGAAATAAATTGAATTTGAGTTTTTAAACCTTCAATAAAAACCATCAATGCCGGCTTACGTTTTGGTGTATATCCTATGTATTACCGACCCATTTACAGTATTCAGAAGTTATTAGTCGCGCTTTCCACTGATGTGACTGCAATTTGTTATAAAAGGTCCTTGGAGACTGGAAATGATCATGATTTTGTACATATCCTTCATATAAGGTGCGTGCTCTGTTTTCATTATTTTAAAGTTTTTAATCCATTTTTAGTTGTCATTTGGGTATATTAAAGATTAAAATAGGTTTTTGCAGAATGCTTTCTATATGGTTCAAAGTTTTTATATATAACATAAAAGTTACGACCATTTTCGGTATTATTAATTTTCCAACCTAATTTTCTTGTCGGCTTTCTGGCGAATAAAAAATTGGTTTTCCAAAAATTTTAATAAACATGGTAATGTAAACCAGTAAGGAAAGTAGTAAAGTCGAAAGGGCCGACTATATGATACCCTTCGCCACTTTGGGTATATTTAACAGATGGGATCCTAACATACATTGCATTTTTGAAGGACCATTAACATGAAATTAAACATGTCACACATTGTCTTATCACTTCTTTTGAGTTATAATCGAGTAAGGAACACTTCAAAACAAATAAAAATGAATTTTGTTTTTGCATAATCACTTATACAATTATATGGCAAGCTGTCAAACGTGTATTATTAAAATATCTTAAAAAATGTATTCATTTGATATGTTACTTGTTAAGATTTAAAGTGGAAATAAAATAAAAGTATAACTATAAGTAAAGCATTAATAAGAAAGTATTCGATATTTTTTATCATAAAATGTATCTATACATATGTGTATGTGTAAAAATAGTATTAAAATAAGCATAACTTTAGATTGATCGCAGAAATTTTTAAACTTTGAGGTTATGAAAGCATTAAAGCCGTGGGCAACGTTTGGCAACTGAAATAAAAATTGATATTTGTTTATTGAACCGTCCTTAATCTAAATAACCTAATGTGGTATTGCGGATTTGTGCGGGTTTTTTAATTATTTCCATTTTTGTATGTTAAACCATTTACTGAAACGCGAATTAATTTGAATCTGAAATAACTGGAGTAGAGGTAAATCTTATATTTCGCCTCAAAATTTTTTTAATTTAATTATTATGTCAGTTTTCATTAGATTTAAACATATTTCGAACTTATTGTTATGAAACAGCTAATTTAATATTGACGAAATATTCTTGGCTGTCCATGACTGCTACTGTCAATAAGGTACAAATTCATGTACTTCCATTAGGGGTTCTTGGAGAAGATGCTGCTATAGGTTGCATCACGCTCGTAAGAGCAACCGAAAGAATAACATCTTAGATATATTAACTAGAGCCTTGGATACATTAGATCATTTAATATCCTCTAATAATCAATGAGATTAATCAAACGCATGTAACAGTAAAAACGTTAAAGCTTGAAATGATTGAAGTGTTAAAATGTCAAAATTCTCGAATCTCTAAACTAAATTCGACTGTTTCAGAGATTTCAATTCATCAATAGAATCAAACTTTTAAAGATGAAGACAGATCACATGATGAGAACATATTATATAAATATTATTAATGACTTAGATTTAGAAAATGAATCGGACTTCATTTAAATAATATATGTAGTCACATAGTCGTATCAAAGTGAAGGGGTGTCTTTGGTGCTCGACACCGCCCATATTGTTTTTGTCTACATTAACTTTTGTTATCCAACAGAAAAATTTTAATTTTTTCACAAACATCAAACATATTTATTTATTCACAATAATAAGAATATATATAAATAAAATGTTATCAAATATATGAATTAAATTATTTTGTCCCCAAAGGCTTAATACATTAATGACATAAAGGGTTAATTTCTAAAAAAAAATGTTCCATTATTCTTTCAGAAAGTTAAGAAAGCTATTCTGGTTGAAATACAATTATTTTTTCAACTTTATGACTTTTGGCCACATAAAATGCCACTTTGACCTATAGTGCATCGTAAATTCCTGTTGGCGTATTAATGCTAGAAGTAAAATTAAAAAAACACTCAAAATCGAGCTTCAAAATGTCAGCATCATTTAGAGATAGATGCAGTTAAAATTTTGAAAAATGATACATAAGGGGCGTTGTCCCCATTTTGTTGGCTTCTAGTTTTATTTTGACACGAAGACCGTGCAATGAGTGGCTTAGTCACAAATCTATAGGGAACATAAAAAAACTGGTTCGCCTCAACCTGTTTTTACACATTTTTTTACATTAAAGTAGACACAGCTTCCACCAAAATAAAGTTTGGAGGCCAATATCATGAGCAGTTTGCAACGACAGACCAATTAACCCAAACCTATTCACTTTTTTTCATATACTTAAGTAATTCCCGAGTTATAAAGGGGTGAACCTCCGCTTCAGCTATGTTAAAAAATTAGCAATATTGCCCATATATAAAATAGAAAAAAAATTGTTTGTTTGTTTGTATGTTACCGATAGACGCAAAAACCGCTGAACAGATGTTAATGAGATTTACACAGAATGTCATGACATGCCCTGAAAGTAACATAGGCTACGTAAACTATTAAAATTCCGCGTGGATGCAGAGTTATGTCATCAATAGTAAACATACCTCAAAAATTCAGAACATGTAATATGCGTATATCTTAAGAACGGTCACAGATACCGTCTTAAGAATTTGTCTGAATAACGTAGGTGTAAATACACATCATCCATACAAAAATGAGCCTGGTACGATTGGGGGAAAATGCACTCCCGGTTGCACTTAAATTATTTACATGTAGGAAATAAAAAAATGTTTCGTTTGTAGATGCAAACACCGTAAATAGATTTTACTGAGATATTCACCGCACATCATAGCATCCGAGGCAAATAACATAGGCTATACAAACTTCTAAAATTCGGCGTGGATGTATATAGCATTATAGCATCGACAGAAATCATAAATCTGAAATAATATTTCAACTCTATGATTATATCTTAAAAAGGATTACAGATTCCAATTTCAAAATTTGTCTGAGTAACTTAGTTACAAATATGATTCATCCCTACAAAAATTGACGATATAGAATGGGGGAAATTTACTCTGAATTGCTTTTAATTTATCTATACATAGGAAATAGAAACTATTTTAGTTCTAGACAAAAAATCGCTTAATAAACTCTACATAAATTTCCGCAGTGTTATTCCTTCCCATAGAAGTAATACAGGCAAGATAAACTTCCAAAATTCCGCAATCACGAAGAGATATAGCATCAAAAGTATACATCTAAACTAATATTTAGTTTCTATGCATATCTATGAATATCTTGAATAAAGTGGTTCATAAACATGTGTATGGTACTCAGGTGAAAACATATCCAATCTTAAATGACCAGGAAGTAAAAAATTGGTCCAAATTAAGAATTTCCGACTCATAACTTTTGATCGTATTACTTATGTATGTGATTATCAGTAATGATAATAACCACCAGTTAAATAATTCCGTTAAGGTCTGTTGTTTTTCATTTCACCATTATCATCATAGAATGGATAAACATTTGTGTAAGATTAAAAATTATTGGCATTTTTACATTTTCTGAAAAAAAAAACACACACACACACTTATAAATGAGAAATTTTTGAAAATGAAACAAATATTTTTAAAATTGTCATTTATTTCCTTTCGTATTCATACACTGAACGAAAAAATTAGGATATTTTTGGCCAAAATCCGTTTGGCACAAGTCGAAATACATGATCAAAGACATAGAAACCGTAAAGACTTGACAAAATGCATTTTGGCAAAATAGTTTATGAAAAAATATCCAGGGGGAATCAAGGTTAACAGAGGCATGTTAAGAATAAAAACGCCAATACGCGAAAATGTGTGAATTAAATGTAAATAAAATTAGAGGACTGCACTCAAAATATGTATTTTCATTTTATAAGCTTAAGATATAGCAACAAAAATGTTTAATATTGTTCTCTCTATTGTTATGATATCGTAACAACAGAGGAAAAGCCACCTGTTGGAAATCGCTTACGTATCAATTGTCCTATCTTTATACTTTTATGTCTTTGACATGATTAATACAATGGCAGGAAAGAAGCAAATATATCTTTATATGGGAAAATATATCATGAACAAACTTATATTCAATTCCTTAATTTATTAAATAAAACATTTTTCAAGTTTTTCACAATTTAATGCCAGAGAAACAGCATGGTATAATAATAGAAGGTAACAGCAAGTGTTGTTGTACAAAAAACGATACAACAACCACATGGAAATTTGTTGTTGTAAGTTCTACTAGTGTCAACTCATTTGACAGAAAAATGTAAACAAAAAAACAAATTATCATCAAATTATTTTTATTTTGAAAATGAAATATTTTCGAATCCTCAAAATAAAAATTGAAAAAGATGAATGAAAATATATCAAATTTATATTTCTATCGCTTCCACATCTTTCCTATAATTGAGCCATTGCCATATACATGTGTAACACATATGAAAATGCTGGGAATAGCGAGTTATTCCTTGAAGAAAGATTTGCTTCCTCAAACTTTCCCAGCAGGCAGATTGAGTAAATTGAATACGAGAGCACATTTAATAAAGAACAATTTCAAATTGTATGCTTTCCCAATTTTCCTGTTGGGTGATTTTAAAAAACATAATTTGTCAAATTCATATTGACACTAGTATTACGTTGGAATCAAATCAGCTGGGATTTGCTGTTACCTTTTATAATTGTACCATGGAGAAACAGAAATTTTGAAATTTTTGTATTTAAAAGAAATAGAATCACACAAATTTTATATTAGTGTGGACAGCCCTGCTATAAATTCTATAAAATTATGCACCAACAATATAAGGGAGATATCAACAATAGAAGGACCTGAACTGGATATGACTAAAGCTATTATTTCGAGAATGTATAAAGTAAACGACTAACTCAGTTGTCATTCCATATTGGGAATTGATCTTGGTTTGTTAAAAATACCAAGGTATGTACAGTTAAGCCCAATACTAAATTAAGGTTCGGTTAAAATATGATGTAAATGTGAAGTGTCAATGAAACAAATATACAAAATTCAAACTGAGTAAGAATTATACAGCAGGGATCTATGCGATATTATTCGGAGCAAGGAAGGGATCAGACAGACATATAGGTTGGTGATAATGGGAATGAAGGATTGTATTGGCCTTTAAATAAGGCATATTTGTTTAAGCCAATTTTGTCTTTTTAGTTAAAGATGTTATTATTTTTATATTTGATCAGATTGATCAAATGATTCAAAAGATAATAATTCGTCCACAATGAACAATGGTTTGGTGTGGTTTGATTTTTATACCCTTCCCATATATAGTTTCGTCCGATTTAATGTAAATTGGGTATCAAAGTCCCTATATATATTCGGTTTGCACGAAATTTGGTATAGCATAAAGAATTAGGTCTAGAATGATGTGTGCTAAGTTTCGTGAAAATCGGTTCAGATTTAGATATAGCTCCCATATATAGTTTCGCTTGATTTTAGGTAAATGGTGCACCAAAGTCCCTGAAAACCATTTGATTTACACGAATTTTGGCATAGCGTATTGAATTAAGTCTAGAATGATGTGTACACCTGCTATATATATTTTCGTCCGATTTGAAGTAAATTGTGCACTACAGGTCCACAGCTAGGCCGATTGACACAACGTACTGAAATTAATATATATTAATCTCTGGCAAGTTTGCTTCAAACCGTTTCAAGTATAGATATATCGTAGCTTCCACTTATTTATGTTAATTGTAGACCAAATAATCAATAGGTGTCTAATTGAGATTAAATTTTAAACAGTGCAACATGCCGAATAGCATGTGTCAAGTTTGTTTTAAATCGATTTACACAAATCTGTCCCACTGTGCGCAAACGACTCTAAACATGCCCAAATGAAATGAAATTTAGCATAAGTTCCAGAAAGACATAAAAATCACACATTTAAGTTCGTTCAATTTCATGTCAAAATTCCTTCAAAAAGGCGACGTCTTTTCGACTTTACTACTTTCCTTACTGGTTTTGAGCCGATTTATGCATGTCCGTCCTTCCGTCTGTCCATGTTAAATTGTAAACAAAGTACATGTCGTATTAATAATAGAATTTGATAAAATTTGGCACAGGTCATTTATTTGGCCCAAGGACGAACCCTTTTGAAATTGGGGAACATCTGTTCAGATTAAGATATAGCTCCCATATATATTTTCGTCCGATTTTATTTAAATGATGCAACAGAGACCCTATATATCATTCGATTTGCACGAAATTTGGGATAGGGTACTGAATTAGGTCTAGAATGATGTGTGTTAAATTTTGTAAAAATCGGTTCAGATTCAGATATAGCTCATATATATTCGTTCAATAATTGGTGCACATAAGTCCCATTTGCACGAAATTTGGCATAGTGTACTGAATGACGTCTGGAATGATAAAGAGTTAAATTTCATGAAAATCGGTTCAGATTTAGACATACCTCCCATTAAGGGAACCCCACCCATTCTCGATTTTAATTTTTCAAGATTTTCAATGGGCTGTTAAATCAATATCAATGCTTGTTAAGGTTTGTAACTTTACACATATATATTTGAAGATTTAAAAGAGAAGAAAAATAATTTACAAAAAATTTGTGTTGTTGTTTTGTTGTTGTTTTTTGTAATTAAAGAAAAGTCCTTATTTTTGATGGCGGGCATGATAACTCCTCACTGGAACATCGGAATCCGAAAATTCCAACGGTGTTAGAAAGAGTACATGTCTGGCTCTCGTATGAACTAGGATTATTGACTACGCTCTAAAATTAACAAAATGGAGGACATTTGAAAAAGTATTTTTGGAAAATCACAGATTTGTGACCAAAAACAAAAAAATAAGGAAGATCTTCACCGATTGGCTTTGTCCTAGTTCATACGATAGCTATACACTCACAGAGAAACGTGTAAAAATTTGGAATCGATTGGGTTATTAGTTTTTGGGTTATCGTGCCCGCCATTCGCAAAAGAGAAAAACGCGTTTAAAGTTTGAGAAGCCCTTTAGCCGTCACTTGATGCTGACACAATAAATCGGCTATATCTTCAAGAGTTCTTGAGATTTTCTCTTGAAATTTTGTAGGGTCATTCTTGAATTAGTGTAGATTCGAATTAAATCAAAAACATTTTTGACCCCGAGAATGGGGGGGTCCCCTTAAATCGGACGAAAATATTTACATTACATTAAATCGGACGAAAATATGTCCGAAAAATGTCCGAAAAAATAAAGTCCCTTTTTAAATAAAGCTCCCACATATATTTTTGTCCGATGTAATGTAAATGCTGTACCAAAGTCCCTGTATATTCTTCGAAATTTGGTCTAGAATGATTTGTGCTAAGTTTCAGGAAAATTTGTTCAGATTTGGACGTATCTCTCATATATTTTCACGAAATTTGGAATAACATACTGAATTATGTCTACAATTGTGTATGTTAAGTTTCCTGAAAATCGGTTCAGATTTAGATATAGCTCCCATATATATTTTCGTCCGATTTCATGTATATCGTTCGATTTGGACGAAATTTGGCATAACGTACTAAATTAAGTCTAGAGTATGTGAATTATATTTCGTGAAAATCGGTTCAGATTTGGATATAGCTCCTATACTTTTCTCTGATTTTAAGTAAGTGATGCATCAAAGCCAAAATATGGCCTATAGGCAGAAAACGTAGTGAAACTAGCATAACCTATTTGTGACAAGTTTCGTTGCAATATATTGAGATTTAGATATAGCTCCTGTATATAGTTTCGTCCGGTTTTAAGTTCATGGTTTACGAAAGACACAATGTTAGCCCGATTGGCACCAAAGTTTGCACAACGTACTGAAGTTAATGTAGTCCAACGTGTGTCAAATTTTGTTGGAATCAGTTCAGATTTAGATATAGTCGTGCCCGTCCGCCTTATAAACGTTCCTTACAGATTTTCGTTGCGGTTATGTATGTTCTAAAGTGTATAACGTTTCAATTCATGTCATGAATCAAAGCATTAAATATGAAAAGAAACAAAAATAATAAAATTCGCCTTCTCTGTTGTCTATAATTCTTAAAATACTTTAAATTTTGGGTCTACCCTGAAGGTTTGTGGAACAGAGGACATTTAATCCGCGTATTACACCAAAATTCCGACGAAAGCATGAAAATGGCAATGTCACATTAATTGGAGAGTTCTCTACAACAGGGTTTCCGGAATGATTTAAATGGTTTGCCTTCCAATTTTATTCCCCCATAACAACTTCACTGTCTGCATGTCTGTCCACTATTGTATTGTCCTTAGCGCCATTGTGCTTGTCAGCATTGTTGGCCAAAAATTGTTGGTGGGAATATGTCTATAATGACTTTACTCAACGTGGTCGTAGCGTTACCAATGACGATGTTGATGGTGGCAGCAGCAGTGATGGGCCGAAGCAATGAAACATGCGACTGGACAATGTAACATAATGAATTTGATGATCTATTGTCATACAAATGATTGTACATCAGAATATGTATATGAGTCGGCGTGGGAGGTAAATATTACGTTTGTGTGCCTGATGACCATTGTTAAGGGGAAAGAAATCTCGTGGGTATTGTTATCCATTTGGGATTACCCGTGTGCCGTATTTCAACGGAGAAAGTTAATTTTTGTCTTTTTTCTTGTTATAGTATTTTTTTTTTCTTGTTATAGTAACATACTTATACGGCATATTTTTATTTTGTTGGGCATTAAAAGAAGAAGATGATGATAGTATGGGAGTGTACAAATTAATCAACGTCTTCTCTTGGACAGCTCAATAATTATCCACTCGTTTAATATCAAATTAAACGCTGATAAAATTTTAATTTTAGCCGCATATCCCACCGTATATAAAAGGGATTATTTATAAGTTCGTGTGTTGGTCCTCATCCATGGATGGCGCTTCATTGTAGAGTATTTTGAGCCTGGTGATTACGAAAATTGCTCCGAAAAATTATTCAATATAGGTTTATATTTTAAAATAGCCCATACAAATGTCCCGTTTAATTGTGGGGATTTTGAAGCTTTCCAATGTGGGTGTCAGTATCGTTATATTTTCAGAGTATGAACAAACACATAATGCAATAACATAGTCTCCAAATTAAAGTCCTAACCAATTTAAGGAAATTAGAATCCATCTATGTTATTCTAGACTAAATTCAATAAGGCGTTCAAAATGTTTTCTTTTTATTCAGACAAATAGCGGGTGGTTTGGTGTTCCGTTTACATAAAATCTGGTGAAATCTGTTCTCCAATTCCTTTGGCCAAATATGTGAGTTGTGGTACATCACAAACGGGAGATGTACTTCCTTTAGAATTAAACGTGGGTCTATTTCGATTCTTGTAGCATGTTACAAACATCTGAACAAATACATAATGCCATGTACCACAGTGTGGTGAAGGGTGCAAATATATATATGGTGCATCTATGTTCGGCCCGGCCGAACTTTTTATACCCTTCACCATGAGGATGACAATCAAAATATCTAAAATTAATGGTGCTCCTAGTAGAAAATCATGTTATGATAGGAATAGGTGAGAATAAGATGTTTAAAATTTTCAGGTGAGAATGAGTTTTGACAGCTAATAAGAATATAAAATACAAAATTACAGCCAATTCGGTGTACCACACTGTGGTACAGGGTATTATGTCTTTGTGCATATATTTGTAACAGACAAAAGAAAACAAGATAAACACATGGTTCCTTTTGAGGATATGCATAGAACCACTTTCTGAGTCGATTTATGCTCGCCCGTCCGTCTGTCTATTGGTGTTAAATTTAAAAAAAGTACAGGTCGCATTTATAATCCGGTTTGGATGAAATTTGGTACAGCTCATTTGTTTGGTCCAATGAGGAACCCTATTGAAATTAGGGAAAATCGGTTCAGATTTAGATATAGCTCCAGTATATATTTTTGTCCGATTTTATGTAAATGGTGCAACAAAGTCCCGAAGACCCCTTTAGCAGAAATCGGTTCAGGTTTACATAAAGCTCCCACATGTAGTTTCGTCCGATTTTCTGTTAATGGGCCACAGAACTCCAAAATATGACAGTTCCCATATATAGTTTCGTATAGTTTGAAGTCCCAAAAAACCGTTGTCATAACCTTACCAGCCGATTGAATTATTTTTGCCTTCTTTGGACACGTCCTCCAGCTTCAATCCATTGTATGGATTGTTCTTTTGTCTCTGTAGTATAGTGGTGGAGTTACCATGTCTCAACAGTTATGAAACGACGCTTAAAATCCATTTTATTTCGCTTAAAACCATCCAAACAAACTTGAGAAATGTTCAATCTTATGAGTTTTTGATTGACTGTTAACAAATGCTCTCGATCATTTAAGATGGCCATGATATTAGCAACTTCAAGCACTTTTATTCGTCGATCATTTAATATTTCTGTCGTTGTTGCTGTTTTTTCTGTTTACCGCGCTTTTTGTACTAGGCTATGACGTTTCCGAACTGCCCTCGTAAACGTAGGTCAATATTAAAAATTTTAAGTACGGAAATGTGTTGCACAATTAGAACCCAAAATATAAAAAAAACAGTAAGGGAAGTAGTAAAGTCGGACTGGGCCGACTATATGATACCCTTCACCACATTGTGTATATTATTCGTATCCTAAAAGACGTCGCCTTTTCGAAGTAACATTGATATGAAATTGAACGAACGAACTGAATTTGTGATCTTTATCTATATCTAAACCGACTAACATCAAACCACATGCACATGTCATTCTGCAACCTATGCACTGTTTAAAATTTAATCTCAGTCAGACACCCATTGATTATTTGTTGTACAATTACTATGAATAAATCAAAATTATATGTGGAAGCTATGCTATATCTATATCTGAACCGATGTAAAGGAAACTAGCCAGCGATTAATTTATAGTAACTTCAGTACGTTGTGTCAATCGGCCTAGCTATGGATCTTTAGTGCACCATTTACTTAAAATCGGTCGAAAATATATGTAGGAGGTGTATGTAAACCTGAACCGATTTTCACGAAATTTTGCACACATTATTTTAAACTTAATTCAGTACGATATACAAATATCGAAAGATATATGGGGACTTTGGTGCATCATTTACATAAAATCGGACGAAAATATATATGGGAGCTATATCTGAAATTGAACCGATTTTCCCGAAACTTTGCATACATTATTCTAGACTTAATTTAGTACAATATGCCAAAATGGGCGCAAATCAAAAGATTTACAGGGACTTTAGTGCACCATTTACCTAAAATCGGGCGAAACTATATATGGGAGCTATATCTACGAAATTTAGCACACATTTTTCTAGACTTAATTCAGTACGATGTGCCAAAATTCGTGCAAATCGAAAGATATATAGGGACTTTGGTGTACCATTTACCTAAAATCGGGCGAAACTATATATAGGATCTATATCTAAATCTGAATCGATTTTCAGGAAATTTAGCACACATCATTCTAGACATAATTCAGTACTCTATGCTAAAATTCGTGCAAATCAAACGATATGCAGGGACTTTGGTGCACAATTTACGTAAAATCGGACGAAAATATATATGGGAGCTATATCTATATCTAAATCTAAACTGATTTCCAATTTCAATAGGGTTCGTCCTTGGGCCAAATAAGTGAATTGTGCTAAATTTCATCCAAATCGGATTATAAATGCGACCTGACGGACGGACATGCATAAATCGATTCAGAAAGTGATTCTATGCATATTCTCAAAAGGAACCGTGGGTCTATCTCGATTCCTTTTGCCTGTTACAAACATATACACAAAGACATAGTACCCTGTACCACAGTGTGATGAAGGGTATAAACAGAAAAATTGGTTGGAAATCGTGTGCAAAATGCCCATTATGCCAAATACTGGGAGGGGTACAGTTATATGTGAACTACGCTGAAACATTGGTCAATATTAATAATTTTTGGTACGATGCTATAAAATTACAGCCAATTCAAACGTATCCAAAATCCCTAACATACAGAGTATTAGGGAGTACCATTATTTGGAGAATACACCAAAACGTATATCCCATTTGCAATACCTAGCAGTACCATCAATGTCTGTTCAAATTTTCCGAACAGCATCTTAAGTATTGCGATCTCTACCGTGATTTCGACAGACGGACAGACATGAATAAATCGACATAGAATTTTATTATGATCAAAAATATAAGTTCTGTTTCGATCTAATTCTAATTACACTAATGCATGCAAATGTTTGTTATTGTATTTGTTTCAAATACACAATTTTCAAATTTATGTTTCTCTCTTATTAAACTGTGAGAAAAATTGTAAAAACTTCTATTTCAAAATTTAAGACAGAAGAACATTTTGTATTCAATGTAAATATGCTTGTTAGTGATATATTTTCCTATATAAAGATAGATTTGCTTCTGTTTCGCCAATCCCTATTGTAGTGGTCACATATTTCGACTTTTTCTGAACTAATTTTTACCAAAAATGTCCTAATTTTTTCGTTCAGTGTATGAAAATTAAAAGGAATGAATGACAATTTTGAAAATATTTTTTTATTTTCAAATGTTTCTATTTATTGACACAACCTACTCTGTGGAAAGTTTCGCTGAAATCGGTTCAGGTTTAGATATAGTCCCATATGTAGTTACGTCGGATTTTCAGTAAGTGGGTCACAGAACTCCAAAATGTGGCAGTTCGCATATATAGTTTGAAGTCCCAAAAAACCGTTGTCATAACCTTTTTATCATTGTGTGTGTGAGAGTTTTGACACAGACTGACAGCCCATGGGACCTATTTAGGGCACTGCTGATCTAATTCAATTGAGAATATATGTATGTGTATTCGTTCGATGTAAATGTAAATGGTGCGCCAATTTTCCTACGCTTGTTTAATTGATATTTCTGCTTTTAATTTAAATTGTGCACAAAATACCCAATTCTTGTCCGAATGCAATTTTGCAGAGCTGCATCCTACAATATGACGCATGTCAACCTTATAATACATCAGCCCAGAGTTACATATATCTTTAACATGATTTGATTTGATTTGATATAATGGGTACTTCAATAAGTCTGTCTGATTGACAAGATATATTGTCAATTCAAATATAGACACACGAGTAGAACACCTATTTAATATCGTTCGATTCCATTGCGCTAAAATTTCCCACTTCATAACTCTATTTATTTCGATAAAATTCCTATCCCAGAAATTGCTGTGCTTTATTCAAATAAAAGGACATGCGTAGACTTAATCATTGATAATGTGAGACGAAACATGGACAATTTTGTAGTCGTTGTATTCGAGCTTCTTTCAATGTTCAGACGGAATATTCAATTAGGAAACGTACGATGACAAAATAATTGCATTCAAGTGGTTGTTAGAGTGTGATAAATTGTTCCTATTGTTCCGTGTAGAGTACCAGAGTAGAGTTTGTGTGATGCCCATACTCAATGAAGCATTGCCGTCTAGTGGTGGTCATTCATCGGGTAAAGGTCCACAATACTTTACGTAGGTACACGCACACACAAACAGACACAATCTATGTTTGTCCATTCATTGTCTTTGTTTTGTGTGTGTATGTAGGAGTTGAGGGAAGACATGAAATGACATTGGTTCCATGGCCAGATTTTTTTTTTTTGTAAATTTTTCTTTCTGATGCGAATGAATCTATGCATACATACAATCTTTTTTTCGAACTATAAACAAAAGAAACATGATATGTTTACATTGTAATTAATTTGAATATGTATGAAGTGCTTGGGAATGCTAAAATCAAAATTTTTCCTAAAACTCAAAATGGGGAGGTACAGTTTTATTGGGATTTATACGAAAACGTGGACCAATAGATCAACACATTTTCAATACCACACAACATAGGAGCGATAGCAATGTATGTGAAATCCTTTAAATATTTGTTTTACAATTTATTTTGTACAATTTTATATTTACAAAAAAATGTTTGGCCCTATATAAGGGACCTAAGAAAAATTATGGACACAGGACGAAAATTATTACAAAGAGGTCAGTTATGGTAAGGCAATACGACTAGAACCTCCATCATTCCGAAGGGAGGGATGGACTTTTATATGCTGTTTATGTGGAAGTATTAAAAATGTTCTGCAAGAAAAGTATTTACCGCCAAGTAGGCGGAATGTCAAAATAAAGTCACTTTAGATGTGAACTGCATGTAGGACTATCAATAAAATACAAAGGAAATGACAGATCATATTTAAATTCCACAGAGTGTTTATGTTACATTTCACATATATAATCTCTACATTGTGGTTATATTTTCTGTAATGAGTTTTTGATATATATCAGAAAAAGAGGAAGAGAAAACATGTTTCTCTCTTACAAATTTATAATTTGATCAAATTTAATTATGACAATAATGAATTGCTATTGTATATACATATATAAAACATTTACACTATGGATGAGATATTTCATTGAAACGACATTAATGTAAATTGATAGTCAATGCTTCAATTGAGCAACAATGAGTTATGAAAAATATATATAACCTTAACAGATAAAATAAAGTTAGTATAACAGTGAGTGCTGCAAAGTTTACCGCTGGCAAAAGGGTATTGCATAAATGAGATATTTATATGAATTACGTTAATTTTTTTAGTGAGTTTAGAAAATCAAAACACCCATATTAGGGGGTATCATTAAACGTGTTATACAATGGGAACCCAAAATACCAAATTAAAGCCAATTCGCTTAGCAAACGTGTTAAAAATCCCCAAAATACGTAATACTGGGTGTATCATATGTGGGGGCTACCCTGAAACATGGGTCAGTATTAAATATATGGGAAATTAAAAAATTCTCTTAAAATTCCATTAAAAAAAAATTTTTTGCGAGCACATTTATGATTTTTGGTACATAGGTTAAGAAAAATATGCTGATTCGAAATCTGTTCGCGTTCACAAATTCGGATGCTGCGCACAATAGTTATAGTGGTTTTAAATCTTGTATTTCAAATATAAATTAAATGGATTCCTATTCGTTGTAATTCGCGAATTTCTTCACAAATGGTTAAACACCATTGTTTTCGTTGCATACTAGTCAAATCACACTGAAATACGTTTTAATAGTCGCGAAAAACAAATAGAAACATGAAGATATTGAAAAATAAAATAATTTAATTTTTGAATTAAAACACATTTTTTTTGAATTTTCGATTTTGTTAGTATGGTTAAGAGGATACGGTTTTGCCTTAATCTTCTAAAATATACGACGCTTTCTTCTGCAAATTCTTTTAGATGATTGTTAAATATCCGTAGATTCTGATAAGAGTTTCGACGTCATTAATGGCTAAATATATTGCACTTACAATACATAAAAATTATCAATATTGAAAAGCTTGCAATTCGCGAATTAGTTTAAAACAGTTGATGCGCATGCGATTTTCGTATAAACCGAATCTATGTCTTTCAATAATTATTAATTTTTCGATGTTTAATTTAGCGGTCAAAGTGTGCCACTCGATGCACTTTACTATGCAAAAACCCTAAAAATGGCTAAAAATCACGCAACGTACATACGATTTTTATGCGCATCCGATTTCAGTAATCTCCTATGAAAATACGCCAAAGAACACCTATTTTAAAAGAATCGGTTAAGAACCGCGGATGTGCCTCCACAATCAATTTTGGATAAAATACGCATATTATTAGCGTATCGATGTATTTTGGACCTATCTCCACACAGATTCGCGAATTTGACAATACGAGCATAAATGCATGTAAAATTAATTCGAAGAAAACCGCGATTATTTACGCGAATTTGTCAAAATAAGTTTTTGCAGTTTTTCCCACATTCAAGGTACCTATATCCGCCGTTTTATTGGACGGAAGTGAACATGGATGGGCTCATTAGATCCGGCAACTTAAAAATACTAAAATCACGCGGGGTTCCACGGAATTTGAATGGACTTTCTTAATTTTAGACTCAAAAAATATTTTTTTTATAAAAATTTACGCACCAAATTTTCGTCTTTGGAACCCAATTGCAAAGAAGCTATAGTGAGCACATTCATGAGATATACACTAAACGAAGCAGAATCACGAGTTCTACAATCCTATAATTAGTTTATTCTATTATCTGGATGCGCATCCTAATTATAAGAAAAATTCAAAAAACACGGAAAATTCGGCTTCAAAATGTCAGCATCCATTTTGGGTGGATGCAGTGATTATATCGAAAAATCATACATTGGAACCATATTGTCCATGGGGTATTCTGCAACTTAGTCACTGATCACATGTGCGTGCGTTGTGTAGTTTAGCCACAAATCGGGAACGAACACAAAAAAACTCGTTGGCTTCAACATATTTTCACCCAGTTTTTTACATTACCACCATCACAGCATCCACGCTACTTATTCTTTATTACCAATATTTTAAGATTTTGACAAGAACACTTCATTTTATTGAATTGAATTTAAATTATGTGATATGTTCATATTTCGCGAGTTATAACCTTGCAAACCTCAGCTTCAAGGAATTTAAAAGATTTTTGTAATTTCCCATATATACTAAAGTATCTTT
>NW_026885228.1:0-65754 GCF_032173495.1 Musca vetustissima | reverse complement strand
GTTTGCCTTGGTTCAGTTACGTATTGCTAATAACGTCATTCAAGTCTCAATTTGATACGTTGTGCAAAAGTTCATGTTAATCAGGCACACATTAGGACTTTGATGCACCATTTATATAAAATCGACGAAAATATATATGGGAGCTATCTATCTAAATCTGAACCATTTTTTCCCAATTTCAACAGGGTTCGTCCTTGGGCCAAATAAATGAGCTGTGCCAAATTTCATCCAATTCGAATCATAAATGCGACCTGTACTTTGTTTACAATTTAACATGGACAGACAGACAGATGGACGGACGTGCATAAATCGACGTAGAAAGTGATTCTATGAATATTGGACAAATATTCACATTTGGTAGCTTATATCCTTATCTAAAATTATATGTATTAAACTATAAATCTGGGAAACATTTAGCGATGATTGCTCCCTAAGTGTGACAATTGATACGAATTAAAAGATAAACTACTTTTATTGGATACACTGGCGATTTTTCCGGCTAATTCTATCCGGTATACAAACAACCAGCACAAAATGTCATTCTACGTTCATTTAACCTGTTAAATGTTGACCGATCATCAACCACAATAATCCCCTTCGTCGTCCTTTAAGCGACCTCAATTGCAATATTTTTAATACAACACATATTGGAGTAATTATACCAATTTAAAGGTCAACCTCTTTTCAGCTCGAACCAAACATAAGTTCAAAATATCGGACGGATAGAAACACATAACTTGAACGATTTATCTCGTCGAGATATGACAATTGGTATATAAAATGGTGGATCGAGGACCCAATTTAATTGAGAACATATCAGTAAATTTGATTTTGTTAATGAAAGCTTACAGTCTCACTTCCAATTCCAAGGGACGAATCTGCCTCCGAAAGCATTCATAAAATTATGGGGTTTAAATTGCCATATACATACGTTGGAAAACGTTTTTATGTGCAATATAAAGTGTCACATTTTTTGAAACCGTCATCGTTCTGATGACACAATTCATATCCACACAGTATATGCACATTAAGAAGATCCTGAATATTAATATTCCACAAAATATGAAAATATTCATCAAATATGTTAATTACAGAGTCAATGAAGCAAAACTGTAAATTTGAACATTTACCTCAAATATCTTTACAAGGGAAACTTTTAAATTCATATTTCTAATAATTTCTTAAAATTCCTTCATACTTTACGCATGAGTTGCATTTTCAAATATGGAATATGAATATTTCAGCGTTTCAATAACGATTTTCTTCTAATGGCACGAGTTTCACTATTCCGGGCCCTTAACACAACATTCCATACGAATATCTGAACATTAGGGCAGGTGATCATCACCCTAGGCATAAACTTTGTGTGAGTGTATGTGTGTGCGTATCTTTTAAAGTGCCTTTGCATATTTGAAATATTTTCATATATAGATTTTGAAATTGTCATATGAATTTTCTAGGTAATTAAGATGAAAATGGAAAATCTATTGGAAAAACATAAATTTCATGTGACAAGTGATTGGGGAAAAAAGGGAATTGTTTGTTGGAAGAGTTTATCGAAAACATGTTTGAAGTATTATTTTAAAGCAGACGACAATGATAACGAAGACAACGACAAACACTTTTCAAAATGTTTTTCAATTTTATCACGTTCAATGTCGAATGTTACAGAACTGCAGATGTCTTAAGAACAACAACGATCGACAATTGTCAATGATTCCAATAGTTGTCTGCCAGCCAGCCAGTCAGTCAGCTAGTTGGTTGTATAACTCAAATCATATTGTCATGTCATTTGGCTGTGACTTTTCTCCCCCCACCCTCTCACCAACCATCATCAATATGAGCAGAACCTTGGTGTATGGTTGTTTGTTTATTTTTGGTTGTTTCACCCGCATTGACACCCACGAGTGCTTCTCTTTACATCTAAAAATAGTAAATATGTAGCTCGGTTGGTTTATTTACAACAGCAGGTATTAATTTTTGTTCGCCGTAGAGGGGAGTCTAAAGCCATTTACAATAATTTTCTTCCGCACCCCCACTCCTCACTTTAGAATATCAATAATTTGCCTAAAAGGTTCCTCGAAGTCATTTCACATACAGACAAATGTGCCTGTGTGTGCCTATGTTGTGATTATTGTCACAACTGACAATGCCACTGTCACTGCATCATCACTGCAATAAGTTGTATGTTGCATGTACATCTTCTGTTGCCGTGCGTCCAGTGTTTTCTTTAACTAAGGTGTTGACGACAAAGACACCCAATGCTTCTTTGTATGTTCTTTATTTTTTGCTATCGCGACATGATTAGTTGCATTTCTTGAAGTTGAAGTTAGATTGTCTCATAGATTACCCAGCGAACATTTTCGGCAGCTTTTGAAAGATGTTAATGAAAACTAGTATTCGTAATCAAACACTCGCACAGCGGAATCAAGTCTGTTCATGCAGCCACATATGTTTTCGCTTCCCACGAAACATATGATTTCCGGCAATTATCGATATGGACTATATATGGACATTTCCGGGAAAATGTATACTAAATTGTAATTGTATTAAGATACGTGAAGTTACTGCAAAAACTACAAAGCAAGACAACATTTATTTGGATTCACTTTGGCTATCAGATATGGGATAGCCCCCATATAACGGTTCCCCCCAATATTCGGTGTTGTGGTTGTTTTGGGCACATTTTTGTTTGTGGTTTGAGAGAAATGTTTCCTACTAGAAATTTTCAATATTGGTTCACATTTTAGGGACATTTTTCGGTGTTAATAACTGTTCACCCGAATTGTCTCTTTGAAGTGGCTATAATTTGACATTTGGGATTCCTGATGAATAAAAAATAATTTGAGTTTAAGTTTTCTACTAGAGTTTCTGTAATTTAAGTTTTCTACTGGAGTTTCTGTAATTTGGAACACTACTTTTTCGGAGGATCAAAAACATGCTATAACATAACACCATAAAATAGTCCCCATATAGCGTTCTTAACTGTTTGATATTCTTGGCGTAACAACGACCGAAGCTGCTGTAATTTCTCATATCGAGTTTATAGTGGGTAGGATACCTCCTCGCACTATTGAGTAATTGTCCCACTTGATAAACTTCTGTTCAGTAATCTTCCTACCAAACATATTTATATTTGGCCGAAGTTTCAGAAGTAGACTCCATGTTACCCAATAGGCTATTGGCTAGCAAATCTTCCCACCAAAATTTTGTGCCAATCGGCCTTTCTACAACAATTTTGATGAATTTTGCCATTGGAGTTCACACGGTGAAAATCCCAGAAAGAAAAATGCGACAAACCTAAAAGTTCGGGGATATGGAGCACAGTGTCACGACCGCGGTCAAAAATTGTCAAAACTAATTTCATCGGTGGACAAATTTATTGATGAGAATTGATAGAAAGCACTCCAAGTAGAATAAATATAAAATTTGGTATTGATACGTCAAGTAGTTTTGCCTATACAGGGGTTCAAATCTGATAACTTTTGGCAAACTGTTTTTTTACATTTTTTTCGAAAAATGGGAAAATTTTTCTAATGCTTTTGAATATGATTGGACCAGCTTGAAGATTATACTAATTTTAGGAATTATTTAACCCCTATTTAGGGAAATTATAGTCAAAATTTAGGCGACGCAATTGCATTACCTTTATGGAATGTTCATACAGAAACATTTTTGTACATGGCATTGAAAATGTATAGTATAGTACTTTACCTTTGCAGTGACATTCACAAGATGCTATCAAGTCATGCCACAAAATAATTAGGAGCGACCCGAATATTTGGAAAAGCCGAGTAAAATAAGGATTTTATTCAGTATTTTATATAACAATCCGAACCATAAAATAAAGGCCCGAAATTATAACATGGATGATACGATATCGTACATTTGTGAAGGCAATATTTAATTTATTCCTGATGTATGTTCTGAAAATCTGATGAATGATAAATCAGCAATGTATGTACTAACTAAGGTATATGAAATATGTTGTTATTAATAATAATAACCAGTAAGGAAAGTAGTAAAGTCGGGCGAGACCACTTTGAAAATAGACTCTAAGCTAAATTGTGTGCGGGTCGGCCAATCTTTCGTTCCTTAGTGCACAATTTACATTAATTCGAACGAAAATATATATTGGAGCGATATCTAAGTTTGAACCGATTTTTACGAAACTTAGCACACATCATTTTGGACCCAATTCAGTACCCTATGCCAAATTTCGCGCAAATCGATAGATATATAGGGACTTTGGAGACCCATTTACTTTAAATCGGACGAAAATAGTGATTCTATGCATATTCTCAAAAGGAACCATGTGTCTATCTCGTTTCCTTTTGCCTGTTACAAACATATGCACAAAGACATAATACCCTGTACCACAGTGTGGTGAAGGGTATAATAACAATACAAATACAATGGTAAATTATTCTTATTCAGGGATATTATTACTTATTCCGGTTCCTTTGTATAGTAAGCGTTCTGAAACGTCAACCAACAACTAAATTGCAACACTTATTGCTGTCTTCGTTCAAACTGTAAATTTTCATCGAATCTATTATGGGCACAAAAAGCGTATTTCGCAGGACCCTTTGTATGGGATGTTGTTCCGATCTATTCAGTTTCTTGTCAGTTGCTTTATGAACCTAAGTAAATATAAATTGGCAATTTTTGTTGAATTTGTTTAAAAAATAGTGATTTCATAGGCCAAAGAGAGTGAAATTCTCAAGACCCACTATATGTGAGGTATACCAAATCTCGGCCAAATCTATCCAGTTTCATGTCAATTGCTTTCCGGATATAGGAAGATAAAAATTGCCAATTTTCATTGAATTTTGTTAAAAATTAAAGATTTTGTAAGACAAAAAGGATAAAATTTTCAAGACCCAATATATGGGAGGTATACCGAATTTTTGTCCGATCTAACTAATTTTTTGTCTGTTGCTCTTTAGGCCAATAATAAGCACTTGCACCAAATTTCATAACTCCTTTTATTTTTGGCCGCTGTTAATACGAGCTCGCGACATAGTGTGACGGGATCATTTTTGGTTTTCGAACATATTATACTTGAAGAGATAGCTTCGTATCTTCATTTGTAGCTATTGTATGTATTTGTTGAGATTAATTTTTTTTCTGTAAATCGAATCAGAATCGTATTCAACGAAACTTGTTACATTTTAGGTTATTCTAACTTCAGCAAGTTGTGCAAAATTTTGTGATAATCAGTCTAACTTTGCGCCATTGGTGCACCATTTACTTAACATATATGGGAGCTATATCAAAATCAGAACCAGTTTTAATAAAATTGACGCATATTAGCCAATACTCACATCACTATGTTTTGAACATTTTTCTACCAATCGGTCATATTTGGGTCTTTGATGGACCATTTTTTTTAATCGGACGAAACTATATATAGGATCTATATCTTAATCTGAACCGATTAATCCAGTTTCAATAGGTTATTTCTTGGGCCAAATAAATGAACTGTGCCAATTTGTATCCAAATTGGACCATAAGTGCCACATTGCTTACAATTTAACATATACAGACTGACGGACATACATAAATCGACTCAGAAAGTGATTCTTTGCATATTCTCAAATTCGTTTATATTGTTTCCTCTGACCTTCTACAAGCATATGAACAAAGACATATTACCCTATACCACACTGTTTTGAAGGGTAACTATTAACCAAATTTGTCTACTATGATAAGAGTACAACGGATTGGCCAGCAAATTTTCTTTCCAAAATTATTAATATTTTTTATAAATTTTTTTTCAGTATTTGGCTGTCCACCATATGTTGAATTAGAATAAAAATTCTATATCGATTAATCACTTCTATCAGACTGCCTGTCTGTTGAAATCTCGACAGAGCTCGTTACATTTACGATAGAGCATTGTAGTTATATCCTACACAACTATATTGTCAGGGTATTATAGCTTTGTGCAGCCCCAAGAGTTTGTAACGCCGCGAAATATTAGTCCTAGTCCCACCTTTAAGTATACCGATCGTCATATATCGACTAGCTGAGTCGATCTAGACATGTGTGTCCGTTCGTCCGCCCGTCTGTCCATTATAATTTGTAAACACGATACAGGACACAGTTATGGACCAATCTTCACGAAATTTTGCATGTAAGATGGGTTCTGGCCAATGAAGACCCCTACTATGTTTGGTAAAGATCGGTAAATATAGGGGATGAAATGGACCAAATACTTAATTTTTGTCGGTTTTTCTGGACGCTACAGAGGCCGCAATTATTGCCCAAACATCGCGAATTTTTACATGGAGAAGAGGATCGGGCCAAAGATTAAGCGTACCTGTTTGGTAAAGATCGGTCAATATTTAGTGGCTCAAAAGGACACTGAGATTTGTGTGAATAATTACAAAATTTTTGTTCTGGGGCGTATTTATTTACTCCTGAAGGATATAGACCCGAGCTTATAGCACATCCAAGAGGAGTGGTTTGCCTTTAAAGTGGTACCAAATATAGTGATGTATCTACTCAGATATGTGCGGAAATATTGCGGTGATGGCTTTGAAATTTTCCATGAAGTTCCAGTTATGGTCAAGGACAACGCCTACAATTTTCGGTGATGATCAGATTAAAATTTTGGGTTGGAATGGACCGAAAACTTACTGAATTGAGCCTAGAGTTATGTCTGCCAAATTTCGTAAAAATCGGTCCAGATTTAGATATAGCTCCCATATATAGTTTCGTCCGATTTCAGGTAAATGGTGCACCAAAATCCCTACATATCTTTCGATTTGCTCGAAATTTGGCGTAAAGTACTGAATTGAATCTGGAGTGATGTCTGCCAAGTTTCATGAAAATCGGTCCAGATTTAGATATAGCTCCCATATATAGCTTCGTCCGATTTCATGTAAATGGTGCACCAAAATCCCTATATATCTTTCGATTTGCACGAAATTTGGGATAACGTACTGAATTGAGCATAGAGTGATGTCTGCCAAGTTTCGTGAAAATCGGTCCAGATTTAGATATAGCTCCCATATATAGTTTCGTCCGATTTCATGTAAATGGCACACCAAAGTCCCTATATATGTTTCGATTTGCACGAAATTTGGCATAACGTACTGAACGGCGCCTAGAATGATGTCTGGTATGCTTCGTGAAAATCGGTCCAGATTTAGATATAGCTCCCATATATAGATTCGTCCGATTTCATGTAAATGGTGCACCAAAGTCCCATATATTTTTCGATTTGCACGAAATTTGGGATAACGTACTGAATTGAGCATAGAGTGATGTCTGCCAAGTTTCGTGGAAATCGGTCCAGATTTAGATATAGCTCCCATATATAGTTTCGTCCGATTTCATGTAAATGGCACACCAAAGTCCCTATATATCTTTCGATTTGCACGAAATTTGGCATAACGTACTGCTGGAATGATGTGTGCTGAGTTTCGTGAATGTCGATCTAGATCTAGCTCTAGATATATATATTTTCGTCCGATTTAATCTAAATAATGTACCAAGTTCTTATGTTGCATAGCGTTTTGAATTTAATCCAGAATAATGTGTGCCAAGTTTAGTGAAAATTGGTTGAGATTTAGATATAGGTCCTTATATTATAGATTGATTTTAAGTAATTAACGCACCAAGGAACCAATATATGGCTGATAGGAACAAAAGGTACTGAAATTAGTATAACCTAACCTGTGACAAGTTTCGTTGAAATCGGTTCATATTTGGATATAGCATCCAAATATAAGTAAATTGTGCATCAAACTCCTAATATTTGTTAGATTGACATCAAATTCTGCACAACGTACAAAATTGAGCATAGAATAACGTAGTTGGATTTTCTAGAAGTACAGACCTAGTTCAACGGATGACCTATTGATATTTGTTTGAAGTCGATTTACATACTTTTGTTCCATTGTAACAAACGAATGACATGTTTATGGATAGATCTTGGTCGTTTCACATTCAGATAAATATCACATATTTTGATTCATACAATTTCATGATAATAGTCCTGTTTAATATACCCATAGTGGTGAAGGGTATCATATAGTCGGCCCCGTCCGACTTTACTACTTTCCTTACTGGTTAGAAGGGCTTTACTGAATATTCGAAAAAGTAAGGAAGAGGTGCTATTGACCTCTAATCGGGCAAGAGGGGGCAAATATCATGAAATATTTCCTAGACTCGGAATAAACATCCGCAGATAGTTAGAGTTCCGTGGTAGCTGTGTAGGATATCGTATGGTCGGACCCGCCCGACTATGCCGCTCCGCTCACTGGTTTTTAACATAACATGTTACTATTCCTAGAATGTTTGGTATTGAAAATGATGTAAATACACCGCCAATTCGCACTTTATTGATTTAGGGCACGTTTGATGTTTTCGATTCTACAGAAATGATCAATAATGGTCCACTTTTTAAGGGAGATACCACTTCACAAACCTTTTAACCGATTGGACTGTAATTACATGTTTTTCTCATTGGTTGGCAAATCTTCTTAGAAAATATTAGACACATATTCAAGCAAAAAGGCGTTTTAAGTTATTTTAATTATCCATTCCATACATATGCACATTATGCGATTTTGAATCTTCAAATATACTTACCTTTTTCAAAACCGTATGTCGATCGGAGTTGGCAAAGAAAAAACATTAATATGCTGGACTATTAAAGCTCCGTGCAACATTCTCTTTAACCCAATTGAACCCTACATTTCGTATTAGCTTTTTTAGGGATTGATCTGAAGCTATACAAATGACAGAGTATTAGGATATGCAATTCCTCAGGACACTAGCCAAATTGTATGCTGGGACATAATAAAGCACAACGAACAGAACGAACATTGATGCATAAGATTAATTTAATTCCTGCTGTTTGGCTATTAATCTTCCTTACACTAGCTGGCTTTGGTGCACTTAACTAAATACTACTGTTTCAATGGCGAAGGTGCAACACTACTGCAAACGTTCTCTGCTTTGAACATAAGCGAAATTCAACGCATCTTCACATTAGAGACCTGAGCAGATTTTCCATTTCCAAAGTTTCTGATTATTTTTGTTGTTTTATTTTTTCTTGGTCGTCTTCATAAAATACTGTATTGTTTTTTAAGATTTTTTTTTAGGATTTTATGCGTGCCCGGTGGTTGTTTTTAGTGGTGTCAACTAATGGCTTCTTTACACATGCACCCGCTGGCAACTGCAGTCACAACAGCATCGGTGCAATGTTTGGCAGGGGATGGGGAGCAGTAAATTACCTTTATGTTTAGTCGATGGTATAGGTTCCGTTTTTTATTTTATTTTGGCGCTCAGTGCAAAGAGAAAAATAAGAGGATTTTTGTTTTCGTTTTTCCGTTTTTTTCTTTTTTGTGTAAGTCTTAATCTATTATTTCAATGGAATTTTAATTTGTTTATGATGCGGCATTGTCGAAGACATTTTTATGCGTTTCAATGGAAATCACTGTGGACTGTTGCAGCTATTTAATAAATTAAATTGTTTGGTGGGGGAGATTTCGTCGTCGCTATTGTCATCATTAATTTTTTTAGGTCTAGGATTACACTTGTGACTACATACGTAAATTTATTGCATTTAGCTTATAATATTTTGTCATTTTTAGGGATTCTGTTTTTTGGGAGTTTTTCAACTATCAATCACTTTTATGAACAATTAAAATGATTTATTGCGGTGTTAATGGCAGGAATTTGGAAGTAATTACAGGAAATATTTCTCACCACTGTTATTATGGTATTTAATATAATCTTTTTTTTAAATATTGAAATTTTCATAGAAATTTTATACCATATTCCATGTTCTACAGATTAATATAAATACATATCTTTAATATGGATTATTTTAATGGTTGTAAACTAAGTTCTAGTTATATGTAGGTAATATAACACGGATGTGTTTATTAATAATAAAATTAGTCCATGTTTGGTTTAAAAAAGAAATACATGAAGTCTTTATTTGAATATTTCCTCCAAATAAGAGCGGATGTTCTTATATACCCATTTTTTGATAGTATATCTATAGACTCGCAATTTTACTTCATTTGTGATTTTTTTATACCCATTATTACGGTGTGTATTGGTAAACTTACAGATGTATGAGGACTAGTATTGATACAGAAGGACCTTTGGCCTATCTAAAAAATACAGAAACACATCTTTCGATTTGGACGAAATTCGGCACAGCGTACAAAATTAGGTCTAGAATGATGTTTGTAAAATTTCTTGAAAATCGGTTCAGATTTAGATATAGCTCCTATATATATTTTCGCCCGATTTAATCTAAATGGTATACAAAAGTACCTATATATCTTTCGATGTGCACGAAATTTGGCATAGCGTACTGGATTGAGTCTAGAATAATGTGTGTAAAATTTCTTGAAAATAGGTCCAGATTTAGATATAGCCCCCATATATATATTCGACCGATTTTATGTAAATATTTCACCAATTCCCCTATATATCTTTCGATTTGCACGAAATTTAGCATAGCGTACAGAATTGAGTCTAGAGTGATGTGTGTAAAATTTCATGAAAATCGGTTCAGATTTAGATATAGCTTCCATATCTATTTTAATTCGACTTTATGTAAATGGTGCACCAAACTCCTCATGTTTGTAATTTTGGCATGAAATTTTGAATAATGCATAAAATTGAGCATATAATGACGTAATTGCGGTTTGTAAAAGTTCAGATATAGTCCATATATATTTCCGACCGAGTTCGTGTTTATCGATTGATAAAGGTCTGTTAGGATGCATCTGTTTAATATACCCATAGTGGTGAAGGGTATCATATAGTCGGCCCCGACCGACTTTGTTTACTGGTTCAATTTTCAATTTTTACAATTTTTAATTGGAACATTTTTGACATGCCAATACCGATTGTCATATCTCGTCTAGATGAATCGATGTAGAAATGTGTGTCCATCCGTTTGTCCATAATAATTTGTCTTCCGACCAAAGAAGACGTTTATCGTTTTTGATAATGATTGGTTAATAATTAGACGATCATCTGGTCGCTCTGGAGTCCACAATTACTTAGACCCTTCACCATACTGTGGTACAGGGTATTATATCTTTGTGCATATGTTTGTAACAGGCAAAAAGAAAACGACATAGACACATGGTTCCTTTTGAAAATATACATATAATCACTTCTAAGTCGATTTATGCATGACCGTCGGTTCGTCTATGTTAAATTGTAAACAAAGTACAGGTCGCATTTATGATCTGATTCGTGAAAATCGGTGAAATTGTTCACCAAAGTACATGTATCTCTTTCGATTTCCACTAAGTTTGGCACAGTATATTGAATTGTGTCTAGAATGATGTGTGCTTAGTTTCGTGAAAATCGGATCAGATTTAGATATCGCCCGATTTAATGTAAATGGTGCACCAAAGCCCCTATAATTTTTCAGATTGGCACGAAATTTGGCATAACGCACTAAATTAAGTCTAGACTGGTTTTGGGAAAATCGGTTCAGATTTAGATATAGTTCCCATATATACCAAGGCCCCCATATTTCTTTCGATTGCACAAAATTGGGTATAGCGTACTGAATGAATATGCCATTGCTCAATTAGGTCCAGATTTACATACATACATAATTTTGCTCGGTTTTATACAAATGGTCTCCCCGATTGACATGGAATTTTTCATAGATTTCAGAATGATATGTCTATAGGGTTTTGTAATAGGTTCAAATATCAATGTAGATCACACATTTAATTTCGCCTGATTCCAATTCCAAGGTCTTATAAAGATTATATGTCTCTTCTATCTACAGGATATTGTATATTAGCGCATCTTGATGTACCCTTGCGGTGAAGGGTATCATGTAGTCGGCCCCGTCCGACTTTTGAACTTTCCTTACTGGTTTTGTATGAAAAACTGGAAATTGTCCATTAACTTGACAGTATATCAAGAGGAGTGATTGAAATTAACATTGGTAATAATAAAATTGTTGTATGTGCTCGGATGTGGGAGTTGTATGTATTTATAGAGGTCTATCAATTCTTATACATGAAGTTGTGTTTATGGTCAAAGACGACGCCTACATTTTTCGGTTATGATTAGATCGCTCAACACATCGTACAGGGAAGGGTATTGGACCAACTAATTAGATTATTTCGAGAATAATCAGTAAATAATCATTGGGTCAAAATAAACCAAGGCCATTCTGTGTAAAATGACAAAATTTGCACGTCATGGGTACATATTCACACGTGAAAACAATATTCGGAAAATATGCCAGTGTAAGAAAGAAAAGCAGCTGACCTATAATCGGACAAGAGGGAGGGTGTTCGCTAAAATACATCAACATTGAGCTGGCCACATAATTGAAACATAGAAATATTGCGATTATTTACTTTACTGCGGTCCACTTCTTCTGGTACCTTTCGATATCCTCCGCAGGTGAAATGGTTACAACAGAATCTTAGAACCAAACCCAAAACGCGGAACAAATTAATATAAAAAGGGCGTTATACGGGGACTATCCCAAAAAGGGGGCGAATATTAATAATTTTTGGTGGGAAGATTTCTTACCATATACGACTACAAGATACCAAATTGCAGCGAATTTGGTTGAAAAACGCGCTCAAGAACCCCAAAATACCGATAATTGGGGGTACCCTTATTGGGGGGTATCCGAAAAAATGGACCTATATTCGTTATTTTTGTGCAAAGATTTGGTACCTATAAGAACCTTAAAATACTAAATTACAGCTAATTCGGTGGAAAAATACGTTAAAACCCCACAACCCTTGAAAATTACGAGGTACCGTTATATGGGGGCTACCAGAAAAATTGGACCTATATTAATAAATTTTTGTATAGACATTTAGTACCCAATAGAAACCCATTGTACCCCAACCCCAAAATACCGAAAATTGGGGGTACCGTTAAATGGGAGTTATACCTAAACGTGGACCATCTTCGAACTTGACCTGCCTGCAGACAAAAGACCAACCTATGCAAAATATCGTTATTCCTTCAGAAGATAGCGTGATTACAATAGAGGGACTGACGGACGGACGAACATGCCTAGATCGTCTTAGAATTTTACCCTGATCAAGAATATATACTTTATAGGATCGGAAATGAATATTTCGATGAGTTACAAACGGAATGACAAATTGTACAGTACGCCTAACATTCGAAAATTGCCCTTATTATAGAAAAAAAAGGTCCGAATGTACCAGAAATGTTTAGAATTAGTAGATACCAATAAATAATTCATAAAATAAATAAATATTTTAAATAAAAACTCAAAGGTGGGAATTAACATAATAGAACATTGCGATTTCGAAAAACTTTATTGAAGAAAGCCGGAATATTTTTGCAATATGTGAGGAAATATCGATTTATGTTGGCATTAATTGTATCAAGTCAATTGTTAGAGTAATACAAAAACTGATATTTGATCTAAAAATATAACAGTCACAACAGAATAAATAGAGATAATAGAGATAAAAGTACTCTTGGAATGAAAAAAATAATAGTATAAATCCGTTAGAAAGAAATGAAGTTATACGCGTTTAAAAGTGAAAATCTATGAAACCACGTTTTTCTGTACATTTACCGTTATAAAACTAATTTTCGAACTGACCCAGAAAAACCAAAGGTATAATTCGTAGTCCAGGGACTCCAACTAAACAGAATTGGTACATTAGAACCCCTGAAAAATTTTAGTGTCGCACAGTGTAATCTTAGGATCATTTCATGTGTATGCGGAGGATGGATATCGAGTAGTACCCACGGTCCAACTTTCGCGTTTTAATTATCTGTTTTTATTGAACAACTATTGGTAAAAATTGCATGTTTATTGTGAAGGCCTCATCATCGCAAGTACGTGACCTGGTAAAACCTCAAGGTTATGGTAAAAGTGGACACATTCGTTTTACTTCTTTCACTTCCTGGTTTTCACTACACAGATCGGTATATCTCCATGTCTTCTGTCAAATAATAGAAAATTTTAGCAAATTGCTTTTAATGTTCTGTCATATTAATTCCGCAATCACAATTAAGTTCGGACAAAACAAATAAACCAATGCAAACTTTGTCATTTTAATTGATGCATTTCATCAATTAGTTCACACCCTTAAGAGAGGGTAACTCAAAACCCATGCTCTCGTGTACCCAGCTCAGATTACATCAAGTGCGCATAAAATCTGAAATACCGCAAAAATCTACCATGGCAAATGAAATCGGCAAACAGTCAACCAACCACTGATGACAAATATTAGCGACAAATGAAATATGTTTCACATCAATTACAAATGTCATTGTCATATCATTAAAATGACTGACCAGGGATGCTGGCAAAGGTTCCAAAGGCTCCGAGCATGGGAAATACACCAAAAGAAAAATAATGATGTAAAAATTACTCATATCAAATGAAACCACCACCAGAAAAAGTTGATGTTGTTATTGTTGTCGTCAGCGGTAGACTTAATCAAATCAAACAAAACCTGCAATCATACACCAACCACTACTATCCACCATCTCGGGTCTCTCATCTCTGGTGGCACAGAGGCAAATAAATATTGGTTATGCTTTTCATGTTTGATTGGGTGCAAAAAATACGGTTTGGGGTGGGGTGTGGTGTCGGTACACACTGCACACCAGACCATAAAGTGTACAATCAAAAACATTCATTTAATACAAATAATAAAAATGGATAAATTGAGTCCCGTGGGATTTTAAGCGAACCTTAATGCCAAAGAATTCCCTTATGGAGTGGAGTGCATGTGCATCATTATGTTACATGTTAACACTGACACGAGTGTTGGCTAGTACTTGCTCGGTTTTGCACAGTGGTTTGTAAGTACAAGGATATTAGTGAAGGAGAATCGGTATTTTGGAGATTTTTGCCTGTTTTTTTAACCGAATATTCTATTACATATGGGTCTCTCATTCATTAGCAGATCTTACTACCAACAAGTAAACGGTGATGTCGACAGAAGAATACACATAGCCTATGGTTTGCGGATGCCTACGGAATTACACATCGGTTTTATTATTCTCTTTATATGAGGTACATGATCATATCAAAGAGTTGTTCATCTGTGGGGAAGTAAAAAAAGAGGTTGCCCTATAGACCCCTCTTCGGATTTGTTCCAGGCTTGATCAGAATACTATAACGTGCAAAATTTAATGGAAATTTTGAGATTTCGATTTCGATGTTTACTCCTTGTGGGGAAGACTTATCTTCCCATCCCATATTTCAAAATTATACCTTTTTGGTTCAAATACTAAGTTGTATAACGTTTGGTTTAAATCTGATACTCTGCTGATATAATATTAATTTTCAGACGATATTAACAATGTTGTGGGGGAGGTACCAGAAGTAGTGGACCAATATTCACCATCTTCGAACATGATTTCAATTTGAAAGAAACATTTGATGGGCATTCTATTTATTTGTTACGAAGTGCAAAGTTTTGATGAAATTAATATTCCGTTTGCTTCATTTTATATGAACAAGCTTTCAAAATTTTTATCCTTTGTGGGGAAGGTACTAGAAGGATTGGACCAATAAGTCCCATCTTCCAAGTTTATACAAGCTTTGTTAAATAATTAAGTTGAGCCATGTTTTGGTTCCAATTCGATATGTTGGGCATGTTTTTCCCATATATTTTTGTATGATAATTTTTGGCCCATGTTTCGAGGTAACGAAATTTTGAGCACGAATTTCTACCGAATTGGTAATAATTGTAGTTCTTTTCTTCTCACTATGGTAGTCTCCATACTTCGAAATTTCGGCATTTTTGACACGTTTTGCCCATATATATTTAAGATAATCTTAGCCCGAGTTTTGAGGTAACGGTACCCCCATTATTCGGAATTTTGGATATTTTGGTTCTAGTGTATATTTTCTTACCAAAAGAATTATATGTTGGTTGATGTTTCGGTGTATATATATATTAATTATATTTAAGTATTACGAAGTGGCTGAAATTGGGGATACCACCGGAACCTTAGTATGTAAACAAATCCTTCACCGAACAGAAACCCTAGAAAAGTCAATCATCATCTTATGCATGTTCAAAGTCGTGCCACATTTTTGCAATCTGTGAGATATTTCGGTTTCTCCTGGAAAGAATTTGCGTTGGCAAAGCACTCATACAAAAGTCCCGATCGATTTTAGGTATTTTGAATGCCCACACACAATGATAGATGTTATTAGAAGTTCGGAGCGGCCAAACTTAACGAAATCTAACCTTGTAGTATTTATACCCTTCACCACACTGTGGTACAGGGTATTATGTAACAGGCAAAAGGAATCGAGATAGACCCATGGTTCCTTTTGAGAATACGCATTGAATCACTTTCTGAGTCGATTTATGCATGTCCGTCTGTTGATATTAAATTGTAAACAAAGTACAGGTCTCATTATACCCTACACAACTATGTTGTCAGGGTATTATAGCTGTGTGCAGCCCCAAGTGTTTGTAACGCCGCGAAATATTGGTCCTAGACCCACCTTTAAGTGTACCGACCGTCATATCTCGACTAGCTGAGTCGATCTAGACATGTGTGTCCGTCCGTCCGTCTGTCCATTATAATTTGTAAACACGATACAGGCCACAGTTATGTACCAATCTTCACGAAATTTTGCATGTAGGATGGGTTCTGGCCAATGAAGACCCCTATTGTTTTTGGGAAAGAACGGTTAATATTTATGGGAAGAAATGGACCAAAAACTTTATTTTTGTATGATTTTCTGGTCGCTCCAGAGGCCGCAATAATGGCCCGAACATCGTGAATTTTTGCACGGAGAAGGGGATCGGGCCAAAGAATAAGCATGCCGGTTTTGATAAAGATCGGTCAATATTTAGCGGGTCAAATGTACCCTGACTTTTGTGTGAAAAATTACAAAATTTGTTCTCTATAGTGTATATATTTACCCCTGACGGACATATACCCGAGAAGTTGATATTATATCCATAGGAGCGATTGACCTTTAAACTAATACCAAATATATTGTTGTATGTGCTCGGATGTGAGAGTTACACCTAAATATTTACAGGTATCTCCGTATTCGTATATTATTTAGTAACCCATTTCCACCCTAGAGAGCGGAAATATAGCGCTGATCGCTTTGAAATTTCCCATGAAGTTCCAGTTATGGTCAAGGACAACGCCTATAATTTTCGGTGATGATCAAATAATAATTTTGGGATGAAGTGGACCGTAAACTTAAATTTTTTGGTATTTTTCGAAAATCACTACACAACCCACGATGAAGGCAATCTGGACAAGTTATTAGAAGGGTTGTACTGAATATTAGAAATATTCGGAAAATATGTCAGTGTATGGAAGAGGTGCTGTTGACCTCAAATCGGGAAAGAGTGTGCAAATATCACGAAATATTGCCCAGGCTCGGAATAAACATCCGCAGAAAATTTGAGTTCCGTGGTAGTTGTGTAGGGTATCGTGTTGTCGGCCCCGTCCGACTATACTGCTCCGCTCACTGGTTTGTGTTTTTTTCGTGTCGGTCTATAGGCTCCAATGGAATAAGAAGATCACAACACAAGGGAAGGGAATCTAGACACGTAATTAGAAGGGTGTACTGAGCGTTAGTTATAATTGTCGGCCTCTAGTTGGTCCAGATGGTTCAAAAATCGCGAAATATTGCCCAAGCTCAGAATATAGATCCACAGAAAGTTAGTTTTTCGTGGAAGTTGTGTGTCACTGGGTTTTGATTCGATTTAGATGAAATTTGGTACATTTCATTTATTTGACCCAAGAACGAACCCTATTGAAATTGGTGAAAATCGGTTTAGATTTAGATATAGCTCCCATATATATTTTCGTCCGATTTTTAATGGGATACCAAACAGTCACATTTAGTCCTATTGGCACGAAATTTCGCAAAAAATAAAGTTATGATAGCATGTAGTGTTCCAAGTTTTATTGAATTTGGTTGAGATTTAGAAATAAGTCCCATATATAGCATTTCCACATTAAATGAAACCTTTTACAAATTAAATGAACCCTTTTCCAAATTAAATGAAACCTTTTCCAAATTAAATGAAACCTTTTCCAAATTAAATGAAACCTTTTCCAATTGAAATGAAACCTTTTCCAAATTAAATGAAACCTTTTCCAATTGAAATGAAACCTTTTACAAATAGAATGAAACTTTTTCCAAATTAAATGAAACCTTTATTCTTATCCAAGGAAATATAATATTTCCAGTAATTTTAAATCAATATTTGAAAATTAAATCAAAGAATATTAACAACTATAGTTGTATGGCTATGTAATTAACATAAATATTCTCTAATTCGGTGTGATTTTATTTTATATCTTCACTTAATAAAACTAAAAAAATAGTAATACAAACTGGGGTATTTCTTGACATTTTTGACAAGGTAACTGCTTATCTTAATGAAGAGGTTCCCGACTTGCAAGTCCATAACGTAGTTAGAATTATCTTGCCGAGTAAGCTGTTGAATACTTCGCTTGATTACATCAACAATGTTATGTTCCATTGAAACGTCACACAGCTCAGCTCTTGTACATAATTTTATTTTTAAAAATGCTTTTTCGATTGGGTTTACCATTGGAGAATAAGGCGGTAAGTATTTAAGGTTGCATCTTTTGGATTCGATCAAATTTTTTATGTCATGTCGCTTGTGTATTTGAGCGTTATCCATTATCAAGAACGAATTTTCCAACTCTGGATTGATTTCCTCCAAAAGACTTTCTATAAATAATTTAAATCTGTCTGCATGGACTCTGGAATTAGAAATTATTGTGTGGATTGGGTATCCCCAATATTCATTAATCGTTGTTGGGGTATCCATTTTGTAAAGTCTTGAGCATATTTTTGTCTCAAACCTAATGTTCTGGAGTCATTCATCCGTTCTATTTCACTAGAGGCCATCTTCAACGTAATTTTTAATTTCCGTAATCCATTTTCTATGGAGCTTGTGGAAATATTTATATCATTTTATCTCAACAGTTTAGTTTTTATGCCCTTGAGAGTAATTCCAGGTTGACTTTCTAGATATGACTCGATCAGACTTAAAACTTTCCTCCACGCTTATTTTCCTTCAAGAATTTCTTTTTGTATCTTCTTATTAATGCTTTTACTGAACTTATTTTTATGCAGGTTAAATTTGCAGTCTCGGAAATTGTTCTACCCTCTTCATACAATTTACATAATAAAAATTGCATGTCTTTTATTATTTTGTTATACTGACCCAATTTGTTTCGGGGTCTTGTAGATGTAGCTTCGGTAGATTCTGGAGCATTGCCACTTGCAATACTTGGCGAGGTTATAGATTCTTCTTCAGGTTCCGAGCTAAAATCAGGTTAGCTCATAATTATTTAATTGTGTATGGCTACCTATACAAAACTCTACTAAATGAATGACTCCAGAACATTAGGTTTGAGACAAAAATATGCTCAAGACTTTACAAAATGGATACCCCAACAACGATTAATGAATATTGGAGTTACCCCATTCACACAATAATTTCTAATTCCAGTGTCAATGCAGACAGATTTAAATTATTTATAGAAAGTCTTTTAGAGGAAATCAATCCAGAGTTGGAAAATTCGTTCTTGATAATGGATAACGCTCAAATACACAAGCGACATGACATAAAAAATTTGATCGAATCCAAAAGATGCAACCTTAAATACTTACCGCCTTATTCTCCAATGGTAAACCCAATCGAAAAAGCATTTTTAAAAATAAAATTATGTACAAGAGCTGAGCTGTGTGACGTTTCAATGGAACATAACATTGTTGATGTAATCAAGCGAAGTGTTCAACAGCTTACTCGGCAAGATAATTCTAACTACGTTATGGACATGCAAGTCGGGAACCTCTTCATTAAGATAAGCAGTTACCTTGTCAAAAATGTCAAAAAATACCCCAGTTTGTATTACTATTTTTTTAGTTTTATTAAGTAAAGATATAAAATAAAATCACACCAACTATAGTTGTTAATATTCTTTGATTTAATTTTCAAATATTGATTTAAAATTACTGGAAATATTATATTTCCTTGGATAAGAATAAAGGTTTCATTTAATTTGGAAAAAGTTTCATTCTATTTGTAAAAGGTTTCATTTAATTTGGAAAAGGTTTCATTTAATTTGGAAAAGGGTTCATTTAATTTGTAAAAGGTTTCATTTAATGTGGAAATGCTATATATGTTCGTCCGATTTTTAGCAAATTGTGCACCAAAGAATTAAAGGGTGTTCAAAATAATGAACTGCGTATGTATCTTCAACAGCGTTCTGTGTTGTAGCATCATGAATAGTTTGATTTAACACTAGAAAGACGGGAATTTTGTATATACCTATATTGCCTAAAATCGGTCAAAATGACTTCATTCTGAAAAATTTTTTATTGTGTAAAGAAATTTTTTTAAACTATTTTTTTAATATTTGTTACATTATTTACAATCATACAAAACGTTGTTATTATTTGTTTTCGGTGGTAGGGCTCTCGGGTTTCCCCTTTTGAAAAATAAGAGCGCGGACAAAACGTTCGAAAAAAGAGGAAGACTTTACTCTAAGAGTGAAATCGACTGGAAATATAAAATTAATTTTTCCCGATTTGTGTGTTCGTATGTGTTTCTAGAGTAGCAAACGGGTTTCGATGTTGTTGTACCGATCTGGTCATATAAGAAATTTACTTTATACAGTAATAAAAGTAGTTTGATTATTTAATATTTCAAAAAGGTCAAAATGACCGCTTTTAGGCTATTTAGGTATAGCACATGTGAATACGGGGAATGAAAGAGGGGAGGAAGCAGCTACTATGATTAATAAACGTAGTTCTATGTGATAGAAAAAGTCACCAAATTTTAAAAAGCTGAGTCATAATATACACAATTGTTTTTGTACTTGAAATTTAAAAACCGTCAAAATGACTGCTCTCGGCAATCTAGTGTTAAATCGATATACATAATATTCTAAGCGAATTACATGTACTTTGGTATAGCTTACCGAGAACATGTGTGTTGATTAATGTAACAAAGAAGAATTCGTTGTACCAAATTTCACCGAATTCGATTGAAAAAAACGTTAAAAAACGTTGATACCCAATAAGAGCCTATTGTACCAAATTAAACCGAAATTTAAGAACCCAAAATTGGGGGGTACCCTTATATGCCTATGCATGGGCCGATATAGCTCATCTTCGAACTTGACCTGCCTGCAGACAAAAGACAACTCTATGTTGTAGTTTAGAGGCTAGACAAAAGGCAGACCGACATGCTTAAATCGCCATAGAAAAAATAAATATAAATCGCCATAGAAAAATAAATATAAATAAAAATAAATAAATATTAATTTTCATCACAATATTTACAATGTTGTGGGGGAGGTTCCTCTGAAATTTTGGTATTTTTGATACGTTTTGCCCATATATTTAACAATGATTGTACTGAATATTAGAAATATTCGGAAAATATGTCAGTGTACGTTTTGCCCATATATTTAACAATGATTCGGAAATTTGGGCTAATTTTTCCACCAAATTGGTTCTAGTGTAAATTTTCTTACCTTTTATTTATGTATTACGAAGTGGCTGGAATTGGGGATCCCACCGGGATCATGGAAGGTAAACAAATTCTGCGCAGAACAGAACCTAAAACGGTCACTCATCATCTTGGGCATATTCAAAATCGAGATATTTCGGTTTCTCCTGGCAAGAATTTGCGTTGGCATAGCACTCATACAAAAGTCCCGATCGATTTTAGATATTTGTAATACCCACACACAATGGTAGATGTTATTAACACATCGAACATCGAAGTCTAACCTTGTAATATTTATACCCTTCACCACACTTTGTGCATATGTTTGTAACAGGAAAAAGGAATAGAAATGGTTCCTTTTGGGAATATGCATAGAATCACTTTCTGAGTCGATTTATGCATGTTCGTCCGTCTGTCTGTTAATATTAAATTGTAAACAAAGTACAGGTAGCATTTTGGATTCGATTTATATGAAATTTGGCACAGGTCACTTATTTGGCCCAAGGACGAACCATATTGAAATTGGGAAAAAATTGGTTCCGATTTAGATATAGCTCCCATATATACTTTCGTCCGATTTAATGTAAACGGGCAATATATATCCTTCGATTTGCACAAAATTTGGCACAGCCTACTTAATTAGGTCAAGAATGATTTGTTTTAAGTTTCGTGAAAATCGGTTAAGATTTAGTTATAGCTCCCATATATATTTTCAATATAGCTTCTATATCTGACGAAATGAAAAATGTATTCCAGCCGAAAAAGCTGTATTCTGAGATTCCGGGTTTTGGAGGGTGATAACTTAAATTGCAGACCATGTTCGGTATATATAAGGTTTTACACATATTTTCCCATCGAAGTGGCTAAAATTTGCCATTCAGGGTGCTTGAAGGGAGAATAACATCTTTTGGACAAAATTGTTATTGTTATTCCGCCCATTTACTGCATTTTTATGGGTTAAACCGCATTTTCCCACCAAAGTGAGCCCGGATATTTTGTGTAAAAAAATCATGTCCAGAAAACATTCTCAATCTATATTACTGAAAGAGTAGAGCGATTGTCTGACTGACTGACTTAACGATTCATGAACGTCAAGAAAATTTGAATCATAATTGGTACAATTTCGTAGCATGTGAACGGAGAGAGATAAAAACTTGAAATTTAAAATGAGAATCAAGGTTGGTAAGAAGGATCGATATAAGGAGGTGGTTCTGTAAGTATGTAGGAAGTTTTGGAAATAAGTACTACAAGAATACGAAAGGTTATAAATTGGTATAGAACTAGATTTCTGTTGCACCAAGAATTCGAGGAAGTTTTGGAAATGTGTACTATTAGAGCGAAAGGGAACTAAATGATTATAATCAAATTTGGTGTATAGGTTAATTAGCTTTTCTGAAATATGCAGTTTTCTGTAAACACAAAATAATATATTTAGACATGTTTAAATAATTCTCACATTCGCTAACGAAGTAGCCCCTATATTATGTTCCCTTTCCGGTATTTGGGAGGTTTTAGCAGCATTTTTGCAACGATGTGGCTGTGGTATGAAGGTGTAGATTTGTTCTTGCAAAACTATTTCAGTATTGGTCTATATTTAGATAAAATTCAGAATTTTAGATTCCTTGTAAATAAAATACAATTATCAGAAACTTTTCAATACAGTTGCATGTTGTGAAATATCCCTCATAGAGTAGCCTTCACTTAGCCTTAAACCTTACTTTTTGGTAGGTTGATATTCCTAACACAATTTTCCAACCTGAATGGCAGTAATTTGGTATTAAAATTTCTCTGATCATATGAAATTTACTAGAAGGCAATTCGGATTACATGGTTTCCTTATAAAGGCCCTGAAATTTTGAATTTGCTGTAGGGTACAAAAAGGTGGGCCCGGTCGATGTTTTAATATATTTTTGATTATTTTGTTGCGTTCTGAGGGTTCTATTCATTTTTCAGGAATTGTTGGTCCATACCACTGTGCTACACGAAACGCAAGTGAAATCCAATCCAAATTGTCACGTGATTCAATAAACACAAATGCATGTTTACCGCATAAGGCAAGTTTAGTACCAAAAACATGAACAACAATAAAATCATGAAATATGAAAAAAGGATCATCCCTTAAATCAATAACGAAGAACGAAAAAAAACCAACACGCACACACTCAACAACTACAACAATATGCTTCTGTCACTCCAACATCCAAATAAATACACCAATGATTGGACATCGTTGAACGTCGTTCATATCGAATGTTTTTGAGAGTTTAGCAAATAGACGCGAATTATCATTGAGAACCGGAAACCAAACCCGCATCAGAAAACCAAACACCAGAGCCAAGAAGATGTGTATGCGACTGGGTTTGTGTGTGTGAGTGTAATGGAAAAGGAAGCATTCGTTTTGTGATGGCCAACACTTTCCTCTTTAACTGAGCGTGGGTAAATAATTTATTGAGTGTCGGCGTCGTCGTCCACCCAACACCGTATCCTCCATTCTCTAGGATTGGTTTAATATCGTCCTTTGTTGTATTTCAAACGACAACAATAGCAATGGGTGGTTTTAGCTAGAACTTTGGGTTTTAGTTCACATGATCGGGGATGATGGGAACGGGGAGTGGGAAAGCATTAAATGAATTAAAGGTTATTCTTTTTCATTGGGTTTGGCAAGTTCTCACGCCATCATCGACAAATACTTATCGATTAAATTGGTTTTTATTTAATCAAATTTAAAGTGGTTCCATGAATTTTTGCCTGCTGTTGGATGATATGCTTAAGATGTGGTTAATTTGATAAACAAACGCAATACCGTGAATAAGTACTTAGATTAAAAAGGCGTATTATAAATGGATACAGATATTTAGTGATACCTGATGTAATATGTGAAAACTAGTGTATGGTTGTTGGTTAACAAAAATGCGGGAAGAGAAATAAAACTAGCCATCAGGGATGTGTGCTTCTCGAACTGTGGAAAAAATAAGACATGCATATTTGGGAAAATAGTTTTTTTTTTCTTCAAAAATCTAAGCTTCTAGCTAAGTTGCTCCTTGAAAAATATTCTATAAAGATTCCACGCTTCAATATTATGATTAAAATGATCCTTAAAAATATTCTTAAAGAACGGCCGTGCAAAATTATTTCTAAAACAAAGTATAACGATGCTATGCTGAGTCAAAAATTATACCCCTTCACCATGATGTGGACAATCAAACAGCCTAAAATCGATCGAGTCATTTATATGGTGGTTATACCAGGGTAAATATCTACAAGCTAAAATCCAGATTAAACCAGTGTGGAAAGTAGTAAAGTCGGACGGGGCCGACTATATGATAATGAAATTGAACGAACTTAAATATGTCATTATGCCATTCTGCAACATATGCTATATTTTGTCAATTCAGTACTCAATGCAGAATTTTGTACCAATTGGACAAATATTGGGAGTTTAGTGCATTATTTACACAAAATCGGACGAAATTGTATATGGGAGCTATATGTAAATCTGAACCGACTTTAACAAAACTTCGTAGACATCAGTCTGGACCAGTACTCTGTGCAAAATGTTGCCCAATCACACAAATATTGGGATGTTTGGTGTATCATTCACAAAAAATCGGACGAAACTAAATACGGGAGCTATTTCTAAATCTGAACCGATTTTAACAAAACTTCGCAGATATCATTCTGGACCTAATTCAGTACTCTGTGAAAAATGTTGTCCCAATCGGACAAATATTGGGAGTTTGGTGCATCATTCACATAAAATCGGACGAAACTATATATGGGACATCAGTCTGGACCTAGTTCAATACCCTGTGCAAAATTTTCTCTCAATCGGACAAATATTGGGCGTTTGGTGCATCATTTACATAAAATCGGACGAAACTATATATGTGAGCTATATCTAAATCTGAACCAATGTTCCCCATTTAAAGAGTTCGTCCTTGGGCCAAATAAGTGAGCTGTGCCAAATTGCATCCAAATCGGATCATAAATGCGACCTGTACTTTGTACACAAAAATACGTGAACGGACAGACGGACATGCGTAAATCGACTCAGAAAAGTGAAATTTTACACACATCGTTCTATACTTAAATCAGTACTTTATGCCAAATTTCGTGTAAGTCGAAGGGTATTTAGGGACTTTATATATGGGAGCTATATAGAAATCTGAACCGATTTCCCAATTTCAATAGTGTTCGTTCGTCCAAATATATGAGCTGTGCCAAATCCGATCAAAAATGCGAACGGCACTTTGTTTACAATGTAATGTCTGTCCATGTTAAATTGTAAACAAAGTACAGGTCGCATTTATGATCCGAATTGGATGAAATTTTACATAGGTCACTTATTCGGCCCAAGGACGAACCCTATTGAAATTAGGAAAAATCGGTCAGATTTAGATATAGCTCCCATATATATATTTAACCGATTTAATGTAAACGGACCCTATATATCTTTCCATTTGCACGAAATTTGGTACAGCTTAATCATTTAGGTTTAGAATGATGTCTGCCAAGTTTCGTGAAAATCGGTCCAGATTTAGGTATAGCTCCCATATATAGTTTCGTCCGATTTCATGTAAATGGTGCCCCAAAGTCCCTATATATCTTTCGATCTGCACGAAATTTGGCATAACGTACTGAATTAAGTCTAGAGTGATGTCTGACAAGTTTCGAGAAAATCGGTTCAGATTTAGATATAGCTTCCATATATAGTTTCGTCCGATTTCATGTAAATGGTGCACCAAAGTCCCTATATATCTTTCGATTTGCATGAAATTTGGCATAACGTACTGAATTGAGCCTAGAGTGATGTCTGCCTTGTTTCGTGGAAATCGGTCCAGATTTAGATATAGCTCCCATATATAGTTTCGTTCGATTTCATATAAATGATGCACCAAAGTCCCTACATATCCTTCGATTTGCACGAAATTTGGCAGAACGTACTTAATTGAGCCTAGAATGATGTCTGCCTAGTTTCATGAAAATCGGTCCTGATTTAGATATAGATCCCTTTTATAATAGCTTCCATATATATTTTCGCCCGATTTTAAGTAAATTGGGCATCAAACTCCTCATGTTATTCAGATTGACATCAAATTTTGCACAACGTACAAAACTGAGCATAGAATTACGTAGTTGCGTTTTCTAGAAGTACAGACATAGCCCAACGGATGACCTATTCATATTTGTTTGAAGTCGATTTACATACTTTATGGATAGTCGGCCCCGTCCGACTTTACTACTTTCTTTACTGGTTTAATATAAATAATATACTACCCCAAAAAAGCGGCGAATATTAATAATTTTTGGTGGGAAAATTTGTTACCATATACGACTACAAAATACCAAATTGCAGCAAATTCGGTTGAACAACGCGCTCCAGAACCCCAAAATACCGAAAATTGGGGGTACCCTTATATGGGGGCTATCCGATAAATGGACATATATTCATAATTTTTTGTGGAGCCGATTCGGCGGAAAAATACGGTCAAAACCACCAAAATACTGAAAATAAGGAGGTACCGATATATGGGGTACCAGAAAAAGTGGACATATATTAATAATTTTTAGTGGAGATATTTGGTACCCAATAAAAACCCGATGTAGAAAATTTCGGCAAATTCGGTTGAAAAACGCGCTCAAGAACCCCAGTCTCCCCTATAACTGTTCTTGGTTTAATAATGACCACGGATAACTTGAAATGTTTAATTATCGAATCATATCGGTTGGTTATGTTTCAAAACATTGGAAATTTTTGGGTATAATGTACCTCCTTGCCGAGAACTTCTATCCAATGACTTTGTACTGATTGTGGGATTAATGAAAATTCCCACGACAAAAAACAGTTTGTATTTTTCCAATACCTAAATAGTTACAATATATCCCATAAGAACTGGTAGAAAGGATATTCTTCTTTGAAAATTTATTAACGTCTTTACAATCAAATAAATTAAAACAATTAATGGGATACATTCGTGTATAGCGGCCGTTAACGAGGCTATTTATTCTTCATGTTTGATTTTCATTTGGGGTTCTACTTCATTTGAGAAAATATACATGTTTACATGCATACTACTGTATATGTAAATGTGACTCTTAATATCTACTGATGTACACTTTCAAGTTTAGTCTTTAATGTTGCCACAAGAAATAAAGGGGAAACGGATATATCAACGATAGTTTTGATTGTCAAGTTACAAGGAAGCACACACATGTGTCAACCACTTTAATAAACAAACAAATAAAGTGAATATGTTAATGTGCGTATGCAAATTTCATATCTGTTTCATTTGCGACTAGCGGAATTAATACAGGGGACGACGGTGTTCTGCGGTGTGATTATAAATTCGCTTGTTTAAAAATGTTCTCACAATAATTAATATGTTAATATTATAACGAATGGATTATAAATGATGCGATTAGGTGAACGAAATATTCTGAAAGACAGAACTTTTGTCAACGAATATTTGAACACCTGAACTAATTATTTAAGGGGGAATATTAAAATACAAACGATGAGGGGAGACTTAATTGAAAATTCAAATATGAGAATCTTCGAAAAATTGGGGAATACAGAATGATATGGCACGTCATTGGTTTCTATTAACTAATGAATATTTTGGTCAAAAAATATATTCCAAAAAAAAGTCAACATTTCTGGATATTCGTTACAATTTCTTTTCTGATATTTGATTCAAACAAATTGTAACTTCCTTAAATTTTTTTTCATTGAGAGAAAATAACAACCAATTAAATGACTAGTGGTTCTCCTCTTCAAAAATTCCATTCATCAATTTAAAATATCCAAAAAAGAAAACAAAACCTTCAAGCTGTCACAAAATACGGTATATCAAATAAATCATTTTCATAAGCAAAATTCGAAACATCGCAAAGCGGACGGAAAACCTTAACAAAACAACCCCCTTTAACACAACCAACAAATCTTCCTTCCGTCCTTCCCTTTTTCAGCGTTAGTTGCAAAAAGGAACTATTCTTGAAATGCCCTTTAATGGGCACAAGTAACGATAACAGTAACAATAACAACCAGACACCTTAAAACCAACCATCACAAAATATTCTTATTACAAATTTGTCCAGGTGTTCCGTGTTGGCACAGGCAAAACAAGGAACTTCCCCGTGCCATTATCATTCGATGCTGGTGACTGAGCAATTCTTTAAGATTTCCTAGACAATACCATAAAGATGCCGATAAATATAACAAAAGGTGTAATTATGTGAAGATGTAACGTCTTTTTTCAAAGAGCAAGAGATTTTTTGTTAACAAAACAACAGTCAAGTAATGTTATTTTGACTAATTTTTGGTTTCCTATACAAAAAGGTGAGATTTGCGTAATACAATTTATTTTAAATTGTAAATGGAGACTGAAATATGCGAATTTGCGTTCACAAGCGGTAGGAGAGTTGAAGGCTGTTGAATTCATACAGTAATAGTCACAAAAATACAACATAAATAAAAATTGCAATTATAAATTTATTAATAAAAAAAAATGTTTTTATTACAATTGTATTAAACTAGTTGTATATTATACAATCAACTTTATTATTTTGTTTCTAAACGTCATACAGTCGAAATCTTTTACAACGACATTTTGAAGGACATATCGGTTATAAAATGTCTACGACCCCTTGAACTTCGTTATTAATATTTTATTCATGTTTACCTTTCATGACAAATTCTTATTCAGACCACATGTACTTTCTAATACAATCAGTCTACGTAGGAGAGACTGGGCACCTTCGGCATCGCGGTACATTCGGCAATGGCGTTTTCGATATGAAGTTCTCACCGTACATCACTTGCTTTGATCCAAAGGTATCGAATATCAAAATAAATAACTTTCGAAAACTTTGAAATATATAGCTAATATACTTAGATGCACTTTTTTGTAGTTTTACAGAAGTTTTGGTAATATTATCATTCCATTTCCTAAGTATTTCGTGTATAAAACTTATCAAATTTTAAGGCAGTATTATTAAAAAGTCCTTAATTACAATGTATATTCTTTCCTGCCTTTCAAATGAAATAAATAGTCCAATTCGACAAATTTAATCTCTCACTGATCCCTTATCGCATCTTTGTCAGCTTCGACCAGACCGTGGTACATCTTCTGTAATTTGGTATATTCAAAATACCTACTCATATTATTATTGGTCCACATTTTAGGTTAGCCCTTATAGAAGGCTACATCCCAAATTTCGGTATTTTCCACTATGAATTCTTGTTGTTTAAAAATATGTCAATATTCCGGGTAGACTCCATAAAACGATACCTTTAATATTCGGTATTTTGAAGCTTTAGGCACGTTTTTTATCAGAAACATTTCTGTTTCTTTTAGCAGAAAATCTTTCTACGACAATTTTTTATACCCTTCACAACACTGTGGCAACAGACAAAAGGAAACGAGATAGACCCTTGGTTCCTTTTGAGAACATGCGTAGAATCACTTTCTGAGTCTTTTTTGCATGTCCGTCCGTCTGTTGATGTTAAATTGTAAACAAAGTACAGGTCGCATTTATAATCCGATTTGGATGAAATTTGGCACAAGTAACTTATTTGGCCCAAGGACGAGCCCTATTGAAATTGAAGAAAATCGGTTCAGATTTAGAAAATAGCTCCCAGGGACCAAAGTCCCTGAAAATCATTCAATTTGCACGAATTTTAGCACAGCGTACTGAATTAACTCTAGAATGATATGTGCTATGTTTCGTGATAATCGGTTCCGATTTAGATATAGCTCCCATATATAGTTTCACCCGATTTTAGGTAAATGGCGCACCAAAGTCCCTGAAAATCATTCAATTAGCACGAATTTTGGCACAGCGTACTGAATTAACTCTAGAATAATGTGTGCTAAGTTTCGTGAAAATCGGTTCCGATTTAGATATAGCTCCCATATATAGTTTCGCCCGATTTTATGTAAATGGTGCACCAAAGTCCCTGAAAATCATTCAATTTGCACGAATTTTGGCACACGGTACAGAATTAACTCTAGAATTATGTGTGCTAAGTTTCATGAAAATTGCTTCCGATTTAGATATAGCTCCCATATAGTTTCGCCCGATTTTAGGTAAATGGTGCACCAAAGTACCTGTATATATTTTGATTTGCACCAATTTTGCCATAGCGTACTGAATTAAGTCTAGAATGATGTATGCTAAGTTTCGTGAAAACAGATTCAGTTTAAATATAGCTCCCATATAGTTTCGGCCGATTTTATGTATATGGTGCACCAAAGTCCCTGAAAATCTTTTGACTTGCACAAATTTTGGCATAACGTACTGAATATTGCATAGTTGCTATATATAAATTTGACTCATTCATGTTAATTGTACACCAAATAATCAATGGGTGTCTGATTGATATTAAATTTTAAGCAGTGCATAGGTTGCAGAATGACTTGTGTAGGGATAGATGTTAGTCAGTTTAGATATAGATAAAGATCGCATATATAAGTTCGTTCATATTTATGTCAATATTACTTCGAAAAGGAGACGTCTTTTAGGATACATTTGTAGAATATACCCAAAGTGGTGAAGGATATCATATAGTCGGGCCAGTTTTTGTATTTTAGCTAACGATATACAAAACAATTGGTGACGGATTTTACACACAGGCTTTACAAACAAAGAGGTTTCGGATTTTATGTTGATAAAATATCGCTTTAAATTAAATTTACAAGTTCATAAATTATTGACCCTTTGTTGAGGAGGCAAAGCTAACTTGTAAGGAAAGTTCAAAAGTCGGACGGGGTCGACTATAGGATACCCTTCACTATCTTGGTTACATGCAAGACATGTTAATATCTACAATATTCTGCAGATATAACGGTCATAGAATTTTTGGGGCACCATTGAGATGGAATGGGAAGAAATTAAATCTGCTATCGAGATAAATATTTCAACCATTTGAAAACCCCCATACACATACCATTCTGAAATCAATGAAAAATTTCATGTTAAACGGACAGACTTGGATTCTTTGGTGTACCATTTGTATGAAATCGGGTCGAATTATGTATGGGAGCTATATATAATCACATTGACGTAATTGAGTAACCGTTGCATACACCATTTGTTTTTTGTTACCTCTGCCAAATTTCGTACATAAAATCGAACGAAAATATATATAAGACCTATATCAAACTCTGAACCGATTTCAACAAACCTTTCACGCATAATTTTTTTCTCAATAGCATTCGCTATGCAAAATTTTACTCAATCAGACAAATATTGGGAGTTTTGTGTATCATTCACAAAAAATTGGACGAAACTAAAAAAACTTCGCAGACATCAGTCTGGACCTAATGTAGTACTCTGTGCAAAATTTGGTCCCAATCGGACAAATATTGGAAGTTTGGTGTATCATTCACAAAAAATCAGACGAAACTATATATGAGAGCTATATCTAAATCTGAACCGATTTTAACTAAACTTCGCAGACATCAGTCTGGACCTAAATCAGTACTCTGTGCAAAATTTTGTCTCAATCGAACCAATATGGGGAGTTTGGTGTATCATTCACCAAAAAATCGGACGAAACTATATAAGGGAGCTGTATCTAAATCTGAATCGATTTTAACTAAACTTCGCAGACATCAGTCTGGACCTAAATCAGTACTCTGTGCAAAATTTTGTCTCAGTCGAACCAATATGGGGAGTTTGGTGTATCATTCACCAAAAAATCGGACGAAACTATATAAGAAAGCTGTATCTAAATCCGAAAAGATTGTCTCCAATTTCAATAGGGTTCGTCTTTGGGTCAAATAAGTGAACTGTGAAAATACATGGACGGAAAGACGGACATGCGTAAATTGACTCAGAAAGTGGTTCTAGGCATATTCTCAAAAGGAACCATGGGTCTATCGCGATTTCTTTTGCCTGTTACAAACATATGCACAAAGACATAATACCCTGTACCACAGTGTGGTGAAGGGTTTAAAAAGTGTTCAATGTTTGGTTCAAATCGGATAGTGCGTTCACATGATATTTTAAAATGAAATTTTTCCACAATTCTGGCCATATTGTCAATTCATTTTCGTATCCTTTAAGTCTTACAGCAGTCTTACTTCCTATTATTCATCTCTGAATGTACAAATGAAATAAAATGTTATATCTAAAAAGTAACTAGTAAAGGACAGTGCTAAGACAGTTCCACGATTTACTTGAGAACAGAAGCAACAACTAGTTATAATATCACCCATCACCCAAATATCACCAACCGGGCTAAACTGTTCATTTCATGGAAAATCAAATAAAAATCAATAAAAACAAAATCCCACAATAAATCATAACAACAACTTCACGACGAAATTCACTGGCGTTCTCACACACACGCACACATACAAAGGGAAAATGGAAAACACTTCAAATCAACAGTGTGCAAAGTTATTTTCCCAGGACGAAAACAACAATCAACAGCCCGGTTGGAATATCAAACTACGCAGCTGTAGACACAGCCAGGATAATAGCAAACTTTTTCGTACCATTCGTTTCACATGATGGCCGCGATGGGAGTTGGGAGATGGGCGATGGTGATATTTGATCTAAAACGGACATTAAACGGGATTGTGTAGAGCAACAACAACAACAACCGGAATAATAGCTATGAGTGACAACACAAAAGAAAATCAAAGCGTCAAGCAGCAGGACTACACCAAACAAACAACAAAACAACATTACCGGGAAGGGAAAGGGGGATGAGGAGGATAATGACAACAACAAGAACACCATTTGCACAATCAGTACACATCGTATACGGTGGGGTGGTTTGGTTTGGTGCTACTCCTGGTGATGGTGGTTGTGGCATACATTCGTATAGACAAAGTCGCACGCATGCACGCTCAAAAATTCATCGTGTTTCGCATTTTTGGTGGGAAAGTCTGAAAACACAGGCAACAAAGTAAGTACGAACATGTCCCTCTTTTTAGTTGTTGTTGCTATTGTTGTAAAAGCCGGTGGTTAAATCCTGTTGCTAATGATGATGCGCAACATATTGTTTGAGTACAGGCCTGAAGAGAATGTGATTTATACCTCCCAATGGCATCCATTTACTGGGTGAGAGAGATGGAGAGGGGTGTTCATTACTTTGCTGGTTGGTAGATTTTTGTTTTGGTGGCACCAGGTTGAAGTTTATTTCCAACAACAACCAAAGTTGCTGGTTAAGCTGCTTGAAATTAGGGGTTACTTTTTAATTGAAACAAAAGAGAGAAGAAGTACAACAAATCCGAAAAAAAAAACTTTCTCACATTTTTGTTTTTGCAAAAAAAAAAAAATAACCGGTGCGTATTTACGTTTCAAATGAAATTCACCATTCGCAACATGTTGAAGTGCAGGTATTGTCGCACATACCAGCCGTTGATTTTAAAAATGGATTTTAACGTTTTGCGAATCAATGCTAGGATATTTAGTACTGTACTCTAGAGGGTTGAATATCGTTCTGTCTCTTTTCTTTCCGTATTGTCCGGCATTGCAATGACAATTTGTATATCAGGCAGTATAGAAATTCTAAAAACTTATTTGGCAAGGTGTGAGCTTTTTGATGATAGAGATATTTAGTCCAGCTGTCAGTTAAAATTTGAATTGATATTTTGTTTTGAAACTAACTACCGCGCATTAGCATTGGTGAAGCTTAAAAATTTCTTTTTCGGTCGTTAAGATTTGAAATAACATTAAAACAAGGATAAATAAAAAAATAATTACGTGATTTAAGTTTAGATACCACGAGAATGCATAAATAATCGTCTAGCTAAAGAGGATTGTCTTTTTGTATACCAAAAATGTGAGGGTAATTTACGGTTATGAACCCCAACATTTTAAAATATTAGTCCTTTTATTGTAACGATCGCCATATGTAATCTAGCTTTCGCCATATGTAATCCAACTTTTAATCTAAGTTATTTGTTTCTACCTATAAATATTTATCGGTTCAAATGGATCAACACTTTTGAAAACCCGGTAAGGAAAGGTCAAAAGTCGGGTGAGGTAGCTTTTGTTACATACAAGAGATGATAATATATACAATATCCTGTAGATAGAAGTGGCATAGCATCGTTGGAAAACCATTGAAATGGAATCAGGAGCAATTAAATTTGTGTTATATGAACCAATAAAAGTTATATGAACCAATAAAAGCCAGTAAGGAAAGTAGTAAAGTCGGACTGAGCCGACTATATGATACCATTCTCACCTTTGGTACATACTACATATGTATCCTAAATTGAACGAACTTAAATATGTGATTTTATCTATATGTGAACCGACTAACAGCAATCCGTACATATGCCATTCTGAAACATGTTCTAAATTTCATTTAATTCGTGCAGATTTAGGGTCATTTGTGTACAATGGGATACACTTATTTAATACACGCTATTCGGTAGGCCGCATGGTTTAAATGAATATATATGGGAGCCATACCTAGATTACATGTACTTCAGTACATTGTACAAAATTGTGTGCCAGTCGGACAAACTTTGGGTTTTAAGTGCACAATTTACATAAAATCGGAAGAAAATATATAGCTCCCATATATCATTCTAGATTCAGATTTTCACGAAACTTATAACACACCATTCTGGACTAAATTCAGTATATAGTGTCTTTGGTGCAGCATTCACATTAAATCGGCCGAAAATATATATGGGAGCTATATCTAAATCTCTACCGATTTTCAGGAAACTTAACACATATCCATCTAGACTTAATTCAGTACACTAATCCAAATTTCGTGCAAATCGAAAGATATATAGGGATTTTGGTGTACCATTTACAATAAATCGGACGAAAATATATATGGGAGCTACAACTAAATCTGACCCGATTTTCACGAAACTTAACACGCATCATTCTAGACTTAATTCAGTACACTAATCCGAATTCCGCGCAAATCGACAGATATATAGGGACTTTGGTGCACCATTTACATTAAATCGAACAGAACTATATATGTCAGCTATATCTAAATCTGAACCGATTTTAACAAAACATGGCATGTATCAATATAGACCTTATTCAGTACTCTGTGCAAAATGTTGTCTCAATCTGACAAATATTGGGAGTATTGTGCACCATTTGCATAAAATCGGACGAAACTATGTATGGGAGGTATATCTACATCTAAACCGATTTTCTCCAATTTCAATAGGGTTAGTCCGAATCCGAATTCCGCGCAAATCGACAGATATATAGGGACTTTGGTGCACCATTTACATTAAATCGAACAGAACTATATATGTCAGCTATATCTAAATCTGAACCGATTTTAACAAAACATGGCATGTATCAATATAGACCTTATTCAGTACTCTTTGCAAAATGTTGTCTCAATCTGACAAATATTGGGAGTATTGTGCACCATTTGCATAAAATCGGACGAAACTATGTATGGGAGGTATATCTACATCTAAACCGATTTTCTCCAATTTCAATAGGGTTAGTCCTTGAGCCTGTGCCAAATTACATCCACAAAATATACCTGGACGGACGGACAGACAGGTATGCATAAATCGACTCTGAAAGTTATTATATACATATTCAATGCAAACATTTTATAAAGAACTATGTCCCACAGAAAGCTTGTTTTAGGCATCTATTAAGAATATCTTTTGGTCCAAGGAAAAATTTATTTTAGCATAAAAATACTGTAATCTTATGGGAAAATTTTTTGTACAACTAAAATGTTATCTTTCCTACAGAAAACCATTCTCTGGTGTTTTTCCTAAAGAAGCCCAGTAAGGAAAGTAGTAAAGTCGGACGGTGCCGACTATATGATACCCTTTACCACTTTAGGTATATCAAGAGTTGCGTCCTAACAGAAGTCTCATTGACATGAAAATGGGCTAAAATAAATATGTCAATCCATACACATGTCTTCCGCAACCTATGAAAAATGTCATCGCATAGAAAAATTCCATAGCGTTTTGAACAATGGGAAAAATTTTGTGACTCGATTTAAATCAAACTATTCATTATGCTGCAGCACAGCGCGCTGTACAAAATTTAATCTCAATTGGACACTAATGGATTATTTGGCGTCAATTAAAATATACTTGCATCTGCATCAATTCTTACAAAATTGAATATTCTATGCAATCGCAGAAACTTCAGTTCGTTGTGCAAAATTCGGTGACAATCGGCATAACATTTACATTTATCGAGGTCTTCAGTATGAGTAATTTGCAAATGAATGCCAAATAATTAGAATTTTATTAGAAACTAACTTGCCAGAGCTTGATGCTCTGCCAATGACTACTGGGACCCCTTTTTATACCCTTCACTACACTGCGGAACAGGGTATTATGTCTTTGTGCATATGTTTAACAGGCATAAAGAAACGAGATAGACCCATGGTTTCTTTTGAGAGTATGCATAGAATCACTTTCTGAGTCGATTTATGCATTTCTGTCCGTCTGTCAGTCTGTATATTTTAAATTGTAAAAAAACTACAGGTCGCATTTATGATCGATTTGGATGAAATTTGGCACAAGTCACTTATTTGGCCCAAGGACGAACCCTACTGAAATTGGAAAAAATCGGTTCGGATATAGATGTAGCTCCCATATATATTTTCGTCCGATTTAACGTAAATGGTGCACCAAAGCCCCTTTATATCTCTAGATTTCATGGAAATTTGGCACATCTAGAATGATGAGTATCTTATTTCGTGATTACTGGTTCAGATTTAGATAAAGCTCCCATATATATTTTCGTCCGATTTAATGTAAATGGTGCACCAAGGTCCCTGTCTATCTTTCGATTTGATCGAAAGTCTAGAATAATGTGTTAAATTTCGTGAAATACGGTTCAGATTTAGATTTAGCTCCCATATATATATTCATCCGATTTAATGTAAATGGTCCACCAAAATCCCTATATATCTTTCGTCCCAATATATTTTCGGATTTGCACGAAATGTGGCATAGCGTACTGCATTCAGCCTAGAATGATGTGTATTAAGTTTCGTAAAAATCGGTTCAGATTTAGATATAACTCGAATTTATATTTTCGTCTGATTTAATGTAAACAGTGTACCATAGCTCCTATATTTCTTTCGATTTGCACGAAATTTGGCAAAGCTTACTACTAGAATGATTTGTGTTAAGTTTCGTGAAAATCAGTTCACTTTTTAATGATGTGTGCTTAGTTTCGTAAAAATCGGTTGAGATTTAAATATAGCTCCCATATATATTTCCTTCGATTTTACCAAATTAAACCTGGGAATTATGTAAAATTGTGAATATGTTATAATCGCTCTATATTTTCGTCTGAGTTTATGCCAATTGTGCACCAAATCGATATAAATTTTGGACACCAATACCAGATGGTTGCTCAGCATAGCTCTACTGCATCATACCAAATATTTGCTCAAATACGTCCAGATTTACATATTGTTATCATACATAATTTTCCTCGATTTCATACAAATGTTTAAGTTTGATACATTGGCCTACATCCTCCCGAGCCCAGTCGATCACGGGTGCTGATTGACAGCTCGGGTAATGCCTCTGCACGTTCCATCTGCGGACACCGAAGAGCGTATATACCAAAGGGCAACGGTTGTTGTTGTTGTTTGCTCCCCTTGCTCGATACTCTCTCACTGGAATATGTGTATGTAGTTGTACCAATAACAAGATAATTAAGATCCCAACGATCCTCTGCGATCACTAAAATCCTCTGCGATCCACGTGAACCTCTGCGTTCACGTACTTGCTTACTAACCCTTGTCGAGCCAACATCTACGAGTTAGCAGTAACAGGCCTCTGACGCCACCACACCAAATTTCAAAGGTAATTTATTTGTTGTTTATGAAAAGGAGAAGAATCACTCCCCTGAACAGGTACACCAAACCCAAGTCCGCCCGATTGACATGCATTTTTTCATAGATATCAGAATTGTATGTGTATAAGTTGTTTTATGTGTATAGGATTTAAAAAAATCTATGCAGTCCAAACAATTAATTTCATCATTTCAAGAAGAGCATATTATAGTCGGCCCAGTCCCACATTTGAGCTTTCCTTCCTGGTTTTCCCCTAAATTGATGAATATATTTTATAATTGCGCTTATTAATTCTTTTATTGTATTGTTTGTTTTTTATTGCGAGTCCTATTTCTGATTTTAACAAATCAGAAATAATGCCTTACAATTGCACATCGACAATTCCGACACAGTCTAACCGAGACAACAATTAAATTTATGATATACCAGTCATCCATAGCAGTAGAATTGTTTAATTGTAGTAGTTTTGCCTGTTTTGTATTAAAACACGATGACGAACCAAACTTTGTTCAGGCTAAACTGGTCTCAAAATTAAGAACATATTGTAATCGAATTACCTTGTCCATAGTCACTGGAAATTCAAAATTTGTGATACGTTTTTTTTTTTTTTTTTTGAATATTTTATCCATGACCATGATATCAACTTCAAATCATAGTATTTACTTACATGAAAATTACATGTACACATATCACATAAACACGTTGTGATCATTAAATTACGGCCAAAGGAAAGTAACAACCGCTCATTATCTACCGCCCTATAGCACCAACTGAACACAATTAAATAAATATGTTTTTCTTGTAAATTGCAATATCTTTGAATTAGTCATCAACTGATATGATCATTTGTTACAGCAAAACAACGCCAATTTTCACAAAATACAATAATTTCGGTTTTTTTTTAATTTAGTTTCATTTTAAGGCATAAACGAAATACGTGAGTCCTAAAACTCTAACATTAACACTTGTTGCCAAGTATCCGAAAGAGACGCCTGCAACATAAATAACAGCAGAAAAATAAGAAACAAAACAGCAGCAATAACAGCAGCAGCGGCACGTAAAACCTCTTTTTCCGTTTAGATTTTATTACGGTCGGAGGCGTTACACCAACATTAACAACAATTGTGGGAGACCGATACCGAATACAACAATATCGACAAATGTATAACAAACTACAGCAACACAAAAAATTACTACAACGGTAATAATAATAATAGTTAAGGAACTGAGAAAAAAATAACGTACCTAAAGATAATAACGATAATAGAAAATCTAGTTTGGTGAAAATTACTTGCAAATGTGTTAGAATACAGGTATTATGTGTGTTGAACATGCCAAAACCACCATAGCTGTGTTTTTATGTATCTTTGCTAATGATTGCGGCTAAACAATTCAATATTTGAAAATTTATGTTAGTGTTGACTGCGAAACACCACATGTTGTTGGAACAATTGCCCAAAACATTATTTACAACAGCTTTTAAATAGTATCTCAAAATCGACAGGAGAAATATAAGGAAAATAAGAAAGGTGTAGTTGTTTTCATTGATCATGTAGTAATAGCTCATTTCATGCACCCTATGCGAAAAAAGAAGTCTCAGAAGGATTTAATTTACATATAATTTATATTTTTAAGTGTTTATTTATACTCTTTCGAGTCGAGCTTGATGATCTAAGTTTTGCAATGAAAAGGAAAGTCAGGAGAAGAACCTACGTACCCACCATTATGCGACGCGTTTCGCTTCGACTCGAAAGAGTTCAAATGATCATTGCCCTTACAAGGCAAAATTCAAATAACAAAAATTAATTTCAGCCGAGCACGGCTAGGGCTCGAACCAAGGTCCTCAGAGCAACACAAATGTTGCCAAGACCGCTTAACGTTCTGAGCCATCAACACTTCCAAAAACGGTTGCGCAAAAACATGTGTATACCAGGAAGCAATTATAGGTGTGTGGATTAATTATCCATCGCTACAACAAAAATCTGCTTTGAAAAGGACTGTTCCTAGAATGAAGACAAATGTTGAACTTTGACAAATTTAAATTTAATTCGCATATGCAAGTTTCGCATAAGGGCGGAATAAATACAAGTTATCAACGTACGACATTTGTAAAGCCACATAGCCCAATATGCCTGATGAGCCGCTTAACCAACGGCGAAACGCGTCGCATAATGGTGGGTACGTAGGTTCTTCTCCTGGCTTTCCTTTTCATTGCAAAACTTAGATCATCAAGCTCGACTCGAAAGAGTATAAATAACCACTTAAAATTACTTTGAAGTGATCATTGCCCTTACAAGGCAAAATTCAAATAACAAAAATATAATTTATAATTTGAAGAATTAAGATTCGTTTACATTCGTTGAGAAAACTGTCTTTGGACCAACACGTTTTCACACAATTTCGAGTCGGGGAATACCTGATGGGCGTAATCAGTTTGATTTAATTTATGCTCATCCTAATAATGGATAGGGAATGTACCGAAACCACAACAATATTGGCCAATATTGATTACCTCTGGAAGGTAGTACCGAAAATCGGAATACCCTTAGTTTCGTATTTCGATGCATGCCTAAATGTAAAGTGATACACATAGCTCATTTTCGAAAGTGACATTTTAGTTTTGTATATTGATTCCCCCCGATGGTAGTATGATTATAACATAGGTACAGTGGAGGAAAATAGTTAAATCGTCTAAGTATCACATCACTTTGTAGGATATAAACAGACAATTTCGAGTACAGCATATCCCCCATACTACGGTGGAGTATGGTTATATGGGATCAAACCGAACAACACGACGAAACAAATATAAACATCGTACCATTTTAATATATAGTAAGTTCGTCCCGGCCTAAAATTTTTACCCTCCTCCACGTGATGTGCATTTAAAATTCCTTAAATCGATCGGGACCTTCATAGTAGTAGTTGTAGTAGAGGATATTCACCGTCGGCGCACATCGGCTGAGTTTGAGTTTGGTCAACTAGAACATAGTATTATATATTGGCCAAAACTATTCCTCCCGGATTTCAAAGTTGATGTAATTAGTTTTCTTTACGGCGGCACAGGGGTATAAAAAACGTTCACCGCCTCGGAACTGCAGTTTTCAAGTTCCATAATTGGTCCGAGTCTACTGGACGTCTTGTGTGTTGATACCATCAGCTTGGTCTTCTCGCCATTACTGCCGGTCCTACTTTGAAATTTTCCACCAGGACATTAAAAAAGGTCACACGACAAAATGTCACCTTGTCTGAATCATCTTCGGTATTGAGGGGCGCCGACAGACACTTTCTGAGTTTAACTGCTGACCTTGTGCGAATTAAAGTAATTTGCAGGAATGCCGAACGCAGGCATGACTGTAAATACCTCTGAGTGGATTAAGCTGTCGAATGCGGCTTTATAGTCTTTTCCAGGATTTGGCGCAGAGTGAAAATCTGGTCAATAGTGGATTTGCGAGGTTTGTAGCGGCATTGGTATGATCCAATAATGTTATTGACCATTGGCGTCAATCTTCAGACAGCACGACTTGTCTCCTTTTTTGTGCACACAGGATGCTGAGGTTCCAATGATTGGTCATGCACTCCTCTAGCCAAATTGTACTAATCAGCTGGTGCATGCTCCTGACCAGCATCTGACCACCGCTCTTGAAAAGTTCGGCTGGTAATCCTTCAGGCGATAAATTGCTATGCTGACCTTATCTTGGCTAGGTGGTATACACTATATACCGTCATCTCTTATTGATTCTATAGTATCTTCTTCTCCTCCTCTATTTGATACCAGAAAATTTTCCTTCCAGATCCTTAACACGCTATCTGTATCTGTCACCAGGTTTTTTTTTTCATCTCTACAGGAGGATGTGCCAGCACCAAAGCCTTCGGTTTGGTGTTTCGTTGGTAAAATTTACGGACTTCGTTCTGACTACTGTACATCTCGATTTTCCCGCTCAAATTTTTATTTCTTCTTTTTTTCTAAAAATAAGTTTCTCCTCTCTCCTTTTCTCCCGATAATTTACTCTCGCATTACGTGTTGCTATACTCTGCAGGGTTGCCCTATATGCAGTGTTTTTCATATCAGTAGCATTACGGCACTCCTGATCGTACCAGGTTTCTTGATGGCGGTCTTTGATACCCAATTGTTACATTTTTCAACGGTTACCCCAAAAATATTTTCCCTTCCGATTTTTCCATTAAAATCTCCAAATACCGAAATATTGGGATTCCCTTAAGGGTGGGCTGACCGAAAAAGACCACCTATATTGTGGGGAGATAAGAACCCAACCCGATATATTCCATGTTACTGTGAATTCGGTTGAAAAAATCCATTAATCCTATAATATCGAACATGGGATTGAGAGCGGGTATACTTATGTGGGGGTAATGCCTAATAGTGGACGATACCTGATCACGATCCTAAGCAAAATATGGATATTTTGTTAAAAGGGGTTGTTCTGCTCAAACAAAATATAAAACTAGAGACAATTCGATTAAAAAAAAACTTTTCCAAAAACCTCTAAAATACTGAACAAAGGGGGTGCCGTTATACGGGGCCTCATTAAAAAATGGACTTATATATTTAACAGACGGGTGCGCATACAGACAGATATTGCGTCATCGATAACATGGTCTGCAAACATTTTCCCTGTGCATTCGTTGATTGTGTGACATTATCACTGTCATTCAACTCCGACGACCATCGTCTCCATGGAACACGTCGTCATCTCCAATGTCATCATGGCACTTTGAAGATGGAGTTGTTTCTCAACAATAGCCCTTAGGATTTCCGAGCCCAATATTCAAGTCACCGGATTAATGAACAATTTTCACCGGCTCTTAGGATCTCAAGATGCATTTTCAATGGAATTCCAATCAGAAAGAAATAAATACCAAAGTATTGACAATTAAATTCAGGGATAATTGTTACCGATTAGAAAGTTGTTATTAAACTTAAATTTACACTCAATTGGCTTTTCAGATCAACAGTCGGTATAACAGTTTAACAATATTACAAACAAAATAGAAAATTTATTTATTTATTATCATATATTTGCACTAACCAGGTGTCATAGTTTCAATACATTTTCACAAATTTATATTTTTGTTAACAAATGCATTTCTGTTTAAAGTGCTTTTTCAGTTTGGAGCCGTACAAAGCAACAACAACAACTAAAATGTAAATTAAGTTATAAATGTGAAAACTGTTTGGTTTGGTTGGGCACTAGTCTCTCAGCCTAAAGGTTTCGGCATAAAATGAAGCGCTACTTTTTCAGTAGTCCATTGGCTTCTATTGCGGAAATTGTTTGCATTTATTTAATTTTTATTTGTTTGTATTTTTGGGGTGGATGTTTGTATATACAATGTTAACGTTTGACTATTTTACATATTCCAATATCAGAAATCATCGAATAGGGGAAAACGTTGGAAAGTTTTAGCACAGGAGATGTAACGGCCAATAGTTGTATTTCTAATTATACAAATCTTCATTGTTTATAAAGTAACCCAGCAAATATTTTTATTAAAGGGAATATATCGGTGTACGTTATTGTATAGAATAAAGAATAATTTTTAAGGACCACCACAAGGCGTGGATTTTTAAAGAATAATTTTTAAGGACGTTCGGCATTCCTGTCAAATTAATACGGCTATGCAGGATAACTTTAAGTGGCACAAGGTCAGCAGTTAAAGTCGGAAAGGACCTATCGGAGCCCTTCAATACTCGCCAACGGGGATGATATCGATATAATTGGTCGAAAATTGCGAGCGACAACAGCCACATTTGAACAAATTGAGAAAGAGTCTACCAAAGAGGGCTGGCAGTAAACGGCGAGAAGACCATGCTGATGGTATCAATGCGCAAGACGTCCAGCAGACTCGGACCAACTGTGGAACTTGAGAACTACAGCTTCGAGGTAGTTATAGACTTTATATACCTTGGTACCGCCATAAATAAAACGAATGACATCAGTTTTGAAATTCGGAGAAGGATTGTAATGGCCAACAGATGCTACTATGGTCTAAATAAGCAGTTTAGAAACAAGGCCACCTCCCGCCAGACCAAACTCACACTTTACAAGACGCTGATACTACCCCTGCTACTACATGGATCAGAAGCATGGGTACTTGCGCCAGCAGATGAGGCAGCTCTTGGGGTGTTTGGGAGAAAAATTCTCCGAAAGATCTACAGGGCGATCTGCGTCGACGGTGAATATCGGCGTCGAACGAACCACGAGCTTTACAATTTATACGCAGACATCGACATAGTCAGTCGTATTGAGCTGCAGCGACTACGGTGTCTAGGACATGTTGTGGGGATGAATGAAAATGCCCCAGCTCAAAAGGCATATAAAAATGAGCCTACTGATGGTTCCCGTAGAAGGGGAAGGCCACGAATTAGATGGAAAGACCAAGTAGAAAACAACATCTTGGAACGTGGTCTTCCAAATTGATGGACTTGCGCACAAGGCCGACGCGCTTGGAAATCTTTTTTAAGCTCGGCTTATGGAACAACCGTTCTGTAACAAGCCAGCTAAGAAGAAGAGAAGAAGTAATAAATTAAGTCTAGAATGATGTGTGCTAAATTTCGCGAAAAACGGTTCAGATTTAGATATAGCTTCCATACACAGTTTCGTCCGATTTTAGGTAAATGGTGCACCAAAGTCTCTGAAAATCATTCGATTTGCACGAATTTTGGCATAGCGTATTGAATTAAGTCTGGAATAATGTGTGCACTTCCTATATATATTTTCGTCCGATTTTAAGTACATTGTGCACTAAAGATCCACAGCTAGGCCGATTGACACAACGTATTGAAATTAGTATAAATTAATCTCTGGCAAGTTTGCTTCAAATCGGTTCAGATATAGATATCTCGTACCTTCCATATATAATTTCGAATTATTTATTGAGATTAAATTTTAAACGGTGCAGCATACCGAATAGCGTGTGTGAAGTTTACTTTAAATCGATTTACACAAATATGCCACATTGTACGCAAACGAGTGTAAATCTGCCCGAATGAAATGAAATTTAGCATAGGTTGCAGAAAGATATAAAAATCACATATTTAAGTTCGTTCAATTTCATGTCAAAATTCCTTCAAAAAGGCGACGTCTTTTCGGATACGTATGTAGAATATACCCAAAGTGGTTAAGGGTATCATATAGTCGGCCCAATCCGACTTTACTACTTTCCTTACTGATTTTCAAGAATTTTTGTTAAGGAACGTCACAAGCCTGGGGTTTTAAAGACTATTTTTTCAGGGACTAAAAATAGGCGTGGATTTTTAAAAGAATATTTTTTCAGGGACTAAAAGTAGGCGTGGATTTTTAAAAGAAAATTTTTTCAGGGACTAAAAGTAGGCGTGGATTTTTAAAAGAAAAATTTTCCAGGGACTAAAAGTAGGCGTGGATTTTTAAAAGAAAATTTTTTGCTGGAACTAAAAGAAAGCGTATTTTTTAAGAAATATTTATCAGGAACTTAAAGAAAGCGTATTTTTTAAGAAATATTTATCAGGAACTTAAAGAAGGCGTAGATTTTTAAAGAATATCTTTTCAGAGACTTAACCGGTGTGTCGATTTGTAAAGAATTTTTTTTCAGAGACTTAAAGAGGGCGTCGATTTTAAAGAATATTTCTTCATGCACTTAAAGAGGGCGTCGATTTTTAAAGAATATTTCTTCATGGACTTAAAGAGGGCGTCGATTTTTAAAGAATATTTCTTCAGGGACTTAAAGAGGGCGTCGATTTTAAAGAATATTTCTTCAGGGACTTGAAGAGGGTGCCGATTTTTAAAGAATATTTTTCAAGGACCATGAGGGGTAAAGGAAATTTGAGGAATAGTTTCCTTTTTTGCATTTTCAATCCGCTAATTAAGGATTTTAAGCTAATTCCCATTTGGAGTAATATGAATATATCGAACTTTTTTTGCATTACAGAGTCTTAATATTACGTCACGTGTATACCAGGACCTTCTGATCTTGCCGTAGTTTTATGTCCTTTATAGAAGACCAATAACATTACTGGGATATCCATATACATATATTTATTTCACAAAAACCAATACGACGATGAATAATGCGAGGGGCATTTATTTCTTTATCTAATCGCACAATGAAAAGGAGAAAAACTCAAGGTACCATCGAACGACAGACAGACGGTCAGCCCGGTATTCAGTGGTAACTAGATGCTGATGCTAACTCATTTGTATGCCACTTGCAACTTGTTGCATTCAACTATCGACATATGTTTTATTTGTCGCTGTGGCTGCTCCTGCTGTTGCAGTCAACACTGTCGCATTGTGGTCATACCCTCTGGTAGCTATCGATGAGGCTTTCATTCATTTATTAAACAACAACAAAAAAACCGAAATGAAAAAAATACGCTGAAATTGCACTCTGCACATTTGTAAAGTGTTTAAATGTTGTTTTTTTCCTATGGCCTTTGTCTCAGATCATAGTTTAGTTATGCTTGTCATCTATTTTGCTGATCTCTTTTATTATTCATATTTGTGTAACAAATATTAATATTTTGGCTTTTAGCCATATTTATGCACCGTTTTCAAATGCAAGTTGGTCTCCTAAGCTTTGGTCAAGTCGAATGGTCAATATATTGTTTTTTTTTTCGTTTCGTTTTGCAGATTTGAGATAATTTTTCACAGCATCGTTTTTATTGCAGGAATTATGAATGTAATGCCGCGTTGACACTGTAATTGTTAATATTTGTCAATATCGGAATATTTCCTTAGGATCCAGCCATGCAGGTGTTTTGCCTAATTTCACGCTAGCTAAATGAAAACTTTATTAAAATAATTTTCATTGGTACGTGGACGAATTTTAACGAGTTGCGGTAGTTAGGTATGCAATTGCAGGATATGAATGGAAATAATTTATTAATGTTTTGAGGATTTTTATGAGAGAAAAATTAGGTGAAGCAGTGTGAAAAAGTTTATATAAGACAATCACATACATCGACTTTGTATTTTTATTAATCCCAAGCTCTAACAAAATTTTAAAATTTGAAGGTAGCTTTTTTATGGTTGTACCTAATTGGCATATTTAAGAATGGTTGTGTTTAGCTAATTTGAAAAGGAGATAATTCAAGCGGTAAATAAGGTTTCCACATCTCACCGAACATAACCGGGTCTGCCGTACGACTTAACTTGCCAACTGAGGAGAGATCACCTACCTATTATTATCCCAATCCACAAACCACCTGACTACATATTAACCATGCGGAAGCCAATTCAGAGTCGCTTCCGAGCAATGGACAATCCTTCTGATGTTAGAATATCATAAAGGAATTTCCTGGACTTTATCATCCGCTCTCTATATACCTGTAACTTATGAAGTGTTGCCACATCGGTTCCGGATTTTTATACCCTTCACCACACTGTGGTACAGGGTATTATGTCTTTGTGCATATGTTTGTAACAGGAAAAGGAAACGAGATAGACACATGGTTCCTTTTGAGAATATGCATAGAATCACTTTCTAAGTCAATTTATGCATGTCCGTCCGTCCGTCCGTCCGCCTGTCCGTCTGCCTGTCCATGTTAAATTGTATACATAGTACAGTTCGCACTTATGATCCGAATTGGATGAAATTTGGCACAGGTCACTTATTTGGCCCAAGGACGAACCCTATTGAAATTGGGAAAAATCGGTTCAGATTTAGATATAGCTCCCATATATATTTTCGTCCGATTTAAGGTAAATGGTGTACCAAAGTCCCTAAATATCTTTCGATTTGCACGAAATTTGGCATACATAGTTTTGTCCGATTTTATGCAAATGGTGCACCTAAGTCCCTATATATCTTTCGATTTGCACGAAATTTGGCATAACGTACTTAATTGAGCCTAAAGTGATGTCTGCCAAGTTTCGTGATAATCGGTCCAGATTTAGATTTAGCTCCCGTATATAGTTTCGTCCGATTTTACGCAAATGGTGCACCAAAGTCCCTATATATCTTTCGATTTGCACGATATTTGGCATAACTTACATAACTTATGGTGCATCAAAGTACCTATATAATTTTCGATTTGCACGAATTTTGACATAGAGTACTGAATTATGTCCGGAATAATGTGTGTTTCGTGAAAACCGGTTCAAATTAAGATATAGCTCCCATATGTAGTTCCGTCCGATTTTATGCAAATGGTGCACCAATGTCCCTATATATTTTTCGATTTGCACGAAATTTGGTATAATGTACTGAATGAAGCCTAATGTGATGTCTCCCAAGTTTCGTGAAAATCGGTCCAGATTTAGATATAGCTCCCATATATAGTTTCGTCCGATTTAAGGTAAATGGTGCACCAAGAAATTTGGCATAACGTACTGAATTGTGCCTAGATGTAATGTCTGCCAAGTTTTGTGAAAATCGGTCCAGATTTAGATATAGCTCCCATATATAGTTTGGTATAATGTACTGGATATTTTCGTCCGATTTAATGTTAATGGTGCACTAAAGCCACTATATATTTTTTGGATTTCCACGAAATTTGGCATAGCGCACTGAATTGGGTCTGGAATGATGTGTGCTGATTTTCGTGATATATATATATATATATATATATATATATATATATATATATATATACTGGAATATACTGGAATTAGTATAATCTGTTTCATTGAAATCGGTTCATATGTGGATATAGCTTCCATTTATATTTTCCTCCGATTTCAAGTAAATGGTCATCCAAATTGAGCATAAAATAGGGTAGTTACGTAGTTCTAGAAGTACATACATAGCCCAAAGGATGTCCTACTGATATTTGTTTGAAGTCGATTTAAATACCTTTGTCCCATTGTAACAAACGAATGACATGACAAGTCGATTCACATTTAGATAAATATCACATATTTTAGTTCATCCAATCTCGTGTTAATAGTCCTGTTTTATATACCCATAGTGGTGAAGGGTATCATATAGTCGGCCCCGTCCCACTTTACTACTTTTCTTACTGGTTTTATCGGCTTTAAGGTCACAGATCTGAAGAAGTGTTCGGTTATTTATAGAGCTCCCCAAAAGCGTCAAGGCGAATAGAAAAGTATTGCGTCGTAAACTACATGTTCAGGAGGAGTGGATGTTGCGAATCTCAACAATTGAATGAGCCAAGAGTAACTAACCAATGTCCTCAAATTAATATTAGCAGCCAGGAACAGGTCCTGAAACTAAAGATGTCACTTTTGTCACCAGTAGATAAGGAAGCCAGACGTGCGTGGAATTCAGAAAACATATGCCAAAGACCCATAAAATGAAGCAAGGAGTTCCTCAAGGTGGAGTGATATCTCAGGAACTGTTTATTCTACACATTTTTGGTATGTAAGTCCCATCGTACGATATTGTATACTTGAATGATTATACATACACAAAAGGAAACTGGACCAACAATTAACGAAATTTGCGATAGTTGAATATCTATTTTGTTGACATAGGAGAGTTTTTCCTCCACGAGCTACTTGAGAAGCTGACAATGAAATGTTTTTTACAGTCAATAAATGTCTGTTGTTATGCAATGAAGAAGAGATTTTATCCTACTTCTGACACTGTTATGTAAGGTGACCCCACCAAATCCCAGGTATATCAGGAAAATTTTTAAAACGTGATGGAATTGATAGCGAGATTCTGTGGCGTCTCAATTCTCTCCACATGACACAATACATCCTTTCAATTGCCCAGCCAAGCCCATTCACTTAACGCTATCTTCACTATGGACCAACTCTATACAGTTCGCCGCCTTTACCAATCTAAAATAAGAAGCAGAATCAGATTGAAGAGAGTAAAATACACAGAAATAAATCTGATATAAAAACAACACACATTCTACTAGCCAAAAATATACGACTTTTGAAGAAGTACTTATGAAGTAGAACAAGTAAAATGGATGTTAAGTTCGTATGTTGATATTTTCGACAGTGAGATTTGACAGCCAATGGTAAGACAAAATGCCAAATTACAACCAATTCGGTTGCAAAACGTGACCAAAATTCTCAAAAACCCGACTTGGGTCCATATTAATAATTTGCGGAGATGTGGTGGTACCTTGTGAGAACCCAAAATACCAAATTATAGCCAATTTGATTGAAATCGCCATATTTTTATTGATATCATAATATGGGGGCTACCCTTACACGTGATTCAATATTAATAATTATAACCTTCACCAAATTTGGCACAGTCCACTTATTTGGGCCATGGACGAACCCTATTGAAATTGGAGAAAATCGGTTCAGATTAGATATAGCTCCCATATATAGTTTCGTCCGATTTTTTGTAAATGATGCACCAAACTCCCAATATTTGTCCGAATGGAACAAAATGTTGAATACCGCATCGAGTCAGTTCCCGACAGATGTCTGCGATTTTTTTTTAAATCGGTTCAGATTTAGATATAGCTCCCATATATAGCTCCGATTTTATGTGAATAATGCACCAAACTCCCAATATTTGTCCGATTGGGACAAAATTCTGCACTGAGTACTGAATTATGTCCAGGCTGGTGTCTGCGATGTTTTGTTAAAATCGGTTCAGATTTAGATAAAGCTCCCATAAATAGTTTCGTCTGATTTTTTGTGAATGATACACCAAACTCCAAATATTTGTTCAATAGAGTAACACAGCGAATGCAATTGAGGAAAATGATGTGTGATAAGGTTCGTTGAAATCGGTTCAGATTTTGATATAGGTCATATATATATATTTTCGTTCGATTTTATGTAAATGGTGCACCGAAGGGCCTATGTTTGTTCGATTTACACGAAATTTGGCATATGGTGTATGCAACGGTTGCTCAATTAGGTCCATACATAATTTTACTCGATTTTACATTTGTTACACCAACGAATGATATGTGTATGGGGTTTTTTCAATTTGTTCAAATATCTATCTAGATAGCACATTTAATTTCGCCCGATTCTATCTCAATAGTCCTCCAAAGATTCTATGTCTTTTCTATATACAAGATAATGTAGATATTAACATCTCTTGTATGAACTCAAAGTAGTGAAGGGTATCATATAGTCGGCCCCGTCCGTCTTTTGAACTTTCCTCACTGCTTTTTATACGAAAATGTCCTATACAATGGGAACCCAAAATACCAAATTAAACTATAAACTATATTAAACTAAACCTGCCCAAAATCCCCAAAATATCGAATATTTGGTGGTGCCGTTATATGGGAGATACCCTGAAACTTGGGTCAGTATTAACTCTACTACTACGTTGGGCTTATTTGGTGAGCCAAATCGTATATATCATCACGCTGTTTCGTACTGGTGTAATATAATTAAAAGTTCTCACTGCTCAGTGTATGAATTATTGGGATTAACATGTTGTGCCTAGAAGACGTTTAAAACCAAGTGGATACACATAACATGTTAGGGTCATTTTGTAACCCCTGATATTATAAACTAATCGCGCAGAAGGGGAATTCCACGAATTCGATGGAAAGATCAAGTGAAAGATATTTTTATGCTCGGCTTATTGAACAAAAGTTATGTCTCTAACCAGGTATGTTAGTATTAAATACAAGCTATAAAACGGTTTTTGCCTATGGCCAACATTGTGCCACAAAGGGGTAAACCATTACATACTGTCCTACCGGTAACCATTTCCAATGCAAATACGAGTGATATTTAGAACTCACAGGTTTTGTCTATAGTTGAGATATCAAAATATTCATATGTTGTATGATACAGTCAGTTGTCATTTATTTAAATGTTTATTTGTTATTCGTTCTTATAATTACAGCAAATTCAGGAAATAAAAATCAAAGCAATAATAGAAAAAATACAACATAATTTGAACTAAAGACAAATATTTATAAATGTACCCTACACCAATATTAACAGTTTTTCAAAAACGAAGTTCTGCCAATATTACATTTATGTTTATACCATGAGGTTGGAAACTACGGCTGTGACAATCAAAACGCCTAAAAAAGGACGGATCTTTATTAGGTGATTATGACAAACCCCATATAATATTTTGTGAAGGGTATATGAGGTTCTTCATTACCCAACCTAAAATCATATATCTGTAATTTTCCTAGGTTAAAGAAAAAACTCCAAAATACGAAATAAAATTGTTCAAATTATAAAATTTGATGACTTACAGAAAAATGAATGAATAAACATTTATTTTTATTTCAAAAAATTTTAATAGGAAATAAAAAATATCAGGAAATTACAATACTAACCATCGATGATGACCATTTGGGCCACAATAACAATGTGGGCTACCGTCTCCAACGGCAAACATAACCTCATGCCAGACGCGACAGTCGACATTCACAGAAGATATAAAATTTAAAAAAAATTGGAAAATTCAACATCAAGCATTTGAGTTGTGGTTGGTGGGGTAATAGAATGTGAAACGGCGTGGTTAAATGTAACATAAAGTCATGTAATTATCGTTGATATCGAAATGAAAATGATATCATATAGAAAATTTAGAAGAAGGCAAAAAATAATCGACTCTGAGACATACAAAAACAATTGACCATAAAATTCAATGAAAACACAAATGTGCAACTTTCATTGTCCATTGACTCCTTCGACTTCTTCTGCAGGAAAATGCTGGTCGGCTGGCTGGTCGATCGTAAAACCTTTAACATTAACATTTTGATATGAATTTAATTTCTTTTCAAATACTTTGGTTATTGGTGTGGTTGTGTCTTTTCGTCTATTTTCCTTCTAGTTTCGATCTGCCTTTGTTTCGGCCGGGCCAAACACAACGAATTGTGACCAATTTTCCTCCTTTTGCGGTCTTTTGTCGCCAAATGTTGACAAGTGGATAACACTACCGTTAAGGAGTCATTGTGCCAATAGCCTCCGGTCGAAAAGGAATTGTATTTCGAGTCGATTCGCGATATTATGGCAATGCTTGTGGCCAAGCAACAAGACATGCACATAAGCATTATATAATCTTGAAGAGAGAAATTTAAAACGTTTTCAAATTATAAATTTGCTAACCTTTTGCTACTTTATGGACAATTGGAAATTTTGTGCGGCTGCTGGGGATTTCTTCTTGTTTGCTGTTTTTATTTGCCATTGATATAAGATCCCCTCAAGTGCTTATGTACGATACGCAGATGTTTGCAGGAGGACAAATAAATATCAATGACATACCAGCCTTATTATTCCGTTATCAATTGAATTACATTTTTGGTAGTGGTGCTGGTCATTGATACAATTTTGATCGTAATACAAAGTATTTGTAGTCTATACCAAATTGCATGTAATAGAGGTATTGAGTTCGACCGAAAAAGAAGATTTCAAGGACAAATAATATAAAATTTATATAGACATGAATTTAATATATATTTTCAAGGACTATCAACCATTACCCAATTTTTTTCAGAAATTTGCCTTTGACAGTATTCAACTTTCAAAATTCAAATGAAAATATCTTCCTTCGAAATGTATCAAAATTATCAATGACAATTATTCGGTTATCAATTTTTTTTTGGTAGTGGTGCTGGTCATTGATACAATTTTCATCGTAATACAAAGTATTTGTAGTCTATACCAAATTGCATGTAATAGATGCATTGAGTTGGTCGAAATGAGAGAAGATTTCAAGCTTCAAATTTCCTGACCAGTACTTATTCTCAAAATCGGTTGGATCGTTAATTTTATATAAAATTTATATAGACATGAATTTAATATATATTTTCAAGGACCATCAACCATTACCCAATTTTTTTCAGAAATTTGCCTTTGACAGTATTCAACTTTCAAAATTCAAATGAAAATATCTTCCTTCGAAATGTACGCATATTATTTGTTCAGTGGCAAGAATTGCTAAATTATTTATATTTATACATATTTCGAATATAAGTTGTAACAACCATGGTTAAATATCGAAAGCAATGTTCAGCTTTAAAAAATATATTTTGTTTAATTTATTTAAAATTTGCCAATCGACATGCATCAAATTTTATGGAATTTATTTTTCATTTTATTTGAAATTTATATACGAATTCCAAATTAAATAGAGTTGTCATCATAAAAATGTCAAATGAGACTACCTTCTGTAATTATACCATGCTAGGCCCACTAAAAACGAGGATTTTTTAATGAATATAGTTTCAAAGGACTTCACAACAAAAAACGAAAAAACATGTAGCGGAGCAGTATAGTCGAACGGGGCCGACCATATGAAACACTACGCAACTTCCACCAAACTATAATTTCTGCGTTTCTGTACTCTAAGCCTGTGCAAAATTGACCGTTTATAAGTCAACAGCTCCACGTTCTAACCCTGGCATATTTTCCAAATCTTGTTCTCCCGAGGTGAATATTTAACCCATATCACTTTGGTTGATTTGACCCTTGGAATATTGACCGATCATCATCTAAACTGCCGTGATGTTCTGCATACAATAATGGCCTCTAGAGCGACTAGAAATCTGAAAAAATAAAGATTTCGGTTTATTGCACCCTAAGCACCATCTCAAAATCACCGAAAATTATAGGCATCGTCATTGGCCATAACCGGAACTTTATGTAAAATTTCAAAGCGATCAGCGCGACATTTCCGCCCTCTAGTGGGATAATAATAGTACTAAACAATATCATAGCACATAGACACCTTCAAATATTTACGTATAACTCCCACATCCGAATACACACAACCATATAAATGGTATCAATTTAAATGTCAACCACGCCTCATGCATATACTATCAACTTCGGGTCTATGCCCTTCAGGAGTAATTATATTCGCTATAGAATACAAAATTTGTCATTTTTCACACAAAAGTCAAGGTCCAATTGACCCGCTAAATATTGACAAATCTTCATCAAAACAGGCATGCTTATTCTTTGGCCCGACCCACTACTCCATGTAAAAATTCGTGATGTTTGGGTCATAATTGTGGCCTCTGGAGCGACTAGAAAATCAGACAAAAATTTTGTATTTGGTCCATTTCATCCCCTAAATATTAACCAATCTTCACCAAAAACAATAGGTGCCTTCATTGGCCAGAACCCATCCTGCATCCAAATTTTCGTGAAGATTGGTCCATAACTGAGTCCTGCATCGCGTTTACAAAATTATATATTTGTCAGATCGGATACACACATGTATAACACAATTCTTCAGCACTGTTTCTCTTGAATTTGATTTTTTATACTTAAAGGTGGGTCTAGCACCAATATTTCGCGGCGTTACAAACTCTTGGGGCTACACAAAGCTACCCTGACAACATAGTTGTATACCAAAGTCCATACATATCTTTCGATTTGCACGACATTTGGCAGAGCGTAATGAATAAGGTCTAGAATGATGTCTGCCAAGTTTCGTGGAAATCGGTTCAGATTTAGATATAGCTCCCACATATACCTTTGTCCGATTTAAGGTAAATTGTGTACCAAAGTCCCTATATATCTTTCGATTTGCACGAAATTTGGCATAGCGTACTAAATTAAATCTAGAATGATATGTGCAAAGTTTCGTGAAAATCGGTTCAGATTTAGATATAGCTCCCACATATACCTTTGTCCGATTTAAGGTAAATTGTGTACCAAAGTCCATACATATCTTTCGATTTGCACGACATTTGGCAGAGCGTAATGAATAAGGTCTAGAATGATGTTTGCCAAGTTTCGTGAAAATCGGTTTAGATTTAGATATAGCTCCCACATATACCTTTGTCCGATTTAATGTAAATTGTGTACCAAAGTCCCTATATATATTTCGATTTGCACGAAATTTGGCATAGCGTAATAAATTAAATCTAGAATGATATGTGCAAAGTTTCGTGAAAATCGGTTCAGATTTAGATATAGCTCGCATATATAGCTTCGCCCGATTTTAGGTAAATAGTCCACTAAAGTCCCTGGAAATGTTTCGATTTGCACGAATTTTGGCATAGCGTACTGAATTAAGTCTAGAATTATGTGTGCAAAGTTTCGTGACAATCGGTTCAGATTTAGATATAGCTCCCATATATAGCTTCGTCCGATTTTAGGTAAATAGTCCACTAAAGTCCCTGGAAATATTTCGATTTGCACGAATTTTGGCATAGCGTACTGAATTAAGTCTAGAATTATGTGTGCAAAGTTTCGTGACAATTGGTTCAGATTTAGATATAGCTCCCATATATATCTTCATCCGATTTAAGGTAATTGGTGCATCAAAGTCCCTATATATCTTTCGATTTGAACGAAGTTTGGTATAGGGTACTGAATTAAGTCTAGAATGAGATTTTTAAGCTTCCTGTACCACAGTGTGGTCGACTTTGTTTTTGTTCGTTTTTGCAGGATAAGTTCAAAGATAATTTTTATCCGTTTATATACCGGATTACCATTTCCAAACTCTATGAAATACTGCAAATAATCAATCGCTAAGAACCAGGAAACAGGGCTGATTACCACCGCCAATCCTCAAATTTCTGATGAGGACAACTTATTAATAAGTTTTCGTAGGCAGATTTTCTGATAAATGAGAATCCTTTATTGCACTTTGGAACCATATCTGTTGAAAAACGTGCCCAAAAGTTTAAAAATACCAATTAATTGGGGGCTAACCTTATAGTGTACCAATACATCCCATTTTTCAATACCATAACCGGATCCATTTCCAGTAGAAATACTGCAAATTTCAATAACAAGAACCAGGATTTTATCAGGGCTGATTACATGAATAATTTGACTGGAATATTTCTGATGAGGACATACACTTATTATCATAAGTTTTCGAGGTATTACAAAAATGAGAAATTTATTGCACTTTAGAACCATATCTGTTGAAAAACGTGCCCAAAATTTTAAAAATACCAATTAATAGAATGGGCTGTGGTAACTAATGTATGTGTTCATGATACCGATACATCCCAAAAAATTTTAGATTCTGCAATTTCTCTATGAAGACTATCTAATACCCCTATCAAAGCTATCAATATTTTGACCATTCTGTCAAATAAAATGTGATTTATTAACATGCGAAACTAGAAGCCACTTGCTTCATCGAACAACAACAAAAAGGATTATGACATGACCCGATTTTCTCTCTCGCATAGAATAAGGACATGTCAGAAATTGTTTTCATTTTTTTTTTCTTCTGCACTATCACATATTTCCCACTAATGTCTGGCAACAATAGAAACAACAACAAATTCACAATCCATTGTCCATTTTTTGGCAACTAGACAGGAGATTGTTCCCCCACCACAGAATTTCCATTCAAATGGATAACACATTCACTCTACTCCAGTGACCGACCAACAAACAACCTGAGTCAGGCCGCAGGCACAAAAACGATCAGTGCAACAAAAACAACAACAAAATAACCCACCGACTGACTACAACAGCAACACAAAAACGGCGGCCAATTCAAATTTGTTGTTTGGCAAACATTAACATTTTAGAAGTTAAAAGTTTATGACTACACATGCCGCGAAATAAAAACTCCTTTTTGCCGAAAAACACCCAAAAAAGTCCAAGTCTAGCAAAAGCAGCCGCAGTCGTTTTGAGCTGCTGCAACAAAATATTGAGCAAGTTTAACATATGAGATTTAAGCATTTGTTGTTGTTGCTGTTGTTGTTTTTTTGTCAGTGTTTCTTTGTAACCAAAATAGCTTTCAGCTGTAGACCAAATGTTAAATGCAGCTACGATGCGGGTGTGGAGTCCAACTAGCCAACGAAAGAAACAAAAAACAAACCAAATGGGGTCGGTCAGTTTGCAGAGTTTTTTTGTTTATTTGTTTTTGCCGGAGCATGACTTTGCGCAGCGGCACATATAGGAAATATCGGTTATGGAATCGTTGCTAACACTTAGACCACCAAAACGACAACAAAAAATCGATGTAAAAACTGAACACCCTCATATGGCCCACAAAAAATATACGCAAAAGTTAACAAATTGAACAAAAAGGAAAACAAAAATCTAAGCGACCTGTTTTAGTTTTCATTTTAGGTCTAGCAAAAAAATTAGAGGATTGCGGTAATGTGAATTTTAAAATTTGATAAAGGGTGATCAATATATGATAAATAATTTTTACCATTGGAAATTTTAGGAACAAATATAACAAATTACACCAAGGAGTTCTGACAAAAGTAGACGAAATCGGAAAATATATTACCAGGTTGTTTTCTATCAATCAATTTGGTATGACTACTTTTAAGGCAAGTTATACAAAATGGGTGATGTTATTACCAAGGAGTTCTCACAAAATTAGACGAAATCTGAATATATATTACCAGATTGTTTTCTATCAACCAATTTGGTAAGACTACTTTTAAGGCAGGCTATACAATATCACTATACTATAATAGCACGGGCCGGCTATACAATACCCTACACAACTCCCACTGAATTTTACCTTTTCAGGACCCTGGACAGCACTTGACTACATTTCCCACTCTCTATAGTTGTAATGGTAGTATAAAATAATAAGATGTAGATTCCTTTACATATCCGCTCGCATATCCGTCTTCCTTAGCCATTGGAAATTGTGTGCGATTTAAGGTGAAGAGCTATTTTTTATACAACTGAAAATTTTTCCGGATCATCTGCTAACGAAGTGAAAATATTTGCCATAAAAAACAATTTAATTTTTTTACAACAAATCCTTTGTCCATATGAACCGATACATATTGGTCGAGCATCATAAAGTCAATCGAACATATTCGCTTGTCAGATCTCGTCCAATGTGTAAAATTTCAAGTCTTCCTTCCTCTTCCTAAGACACTGCAAAAGGTATTAGGTCTCTAAATGAGCAGACGAATGTCAAACCCTCGAAAATGAAAAATAACTATCCGTTGACTGTTACAAAAAGAAAACTGAGTCAATCCCATGACAAAGATGAATGCAACGAAAATTCACCTCCTCTAGTTATTTGGAGTTTATTTCTTACATGCTTTTTTATCAAATCCCATGCATTTTTTAAATAGATTTATGAAGACACTTTCCCTCTCAAATGGGTTTTAGAAGACCAATAGGTCCGTAGAGAGACCACGATTGAATGTGAATAGGAACCACAGGTTTCTGTATAGAAACCAACGGTATATATATAAATCGATTGGTCTTTATATAAAACGCAGAGGTTTATATAGTGGAAGTGTATAAATATCACAGGCCTGCTGAAAGACCGTAGGTCTATATGAATGCAAATAAGTTGGTATAGAGAAAATATGGTTTTATAAACACCAATTGGTCTTTATAAAGACCTGCGGTCTGTATTCTAGCCAATTGGTCCTTATAAACCTCTCTGTGTTCAAAACCGACCAATTGTGTTTATAAACACATATACCGACAAATTGTTCTTTATACAGGCCTTTGCAATATCCTGTGTTAAATATTGTAATCGTGATTATTGAACATTCTAATATTTTTTCAAACTCAAATCAATTTTGATTATGGAAAGCATCGGTGCTCTTCTTCTGGTATCAGCTCCACAAAATGGGCAACAATATTGTGAAAAACAAATACGATTTTATTCAAACTTTGAACGTTGTAATGTGCTTACAAAGCGTGTATCATCTTCAAAGATGATACCTATCGGTATACTCTTTTTGCTACCTGCCATTCGAAGGGTAAAATTTATAAATTTGATATGAAACTGATATAAAGTTCGACGATGGTTGCCTCTTCGGTCCAGTCCTTGGGAACAATTATGTGGAGTGCTAGTCAAAAGTACGCTGCAAATTATTTACTCAGTGGATTTTCTTACTTATATATAAACCATTTGGTTGGGTACTTTGGTTAAATTGGATGAACACAAAAAAAACCAGTAAGGAAAGTAGTTCGGACGGGGCCGACTGATATTTATCTAAATGTGAAAAAAAATATGTGATATTTATCTAAATGTGAATCTACCTAGATCTATTCATAAAGTATGTCAATCGACTTCAAACAAATATAAATAGAAAACGAAACTACGTAATTCTATGCTCAATTTTGTACGTTGCTCAAAATTTGATGTCAATCTGACTAACATGAGGAGTTTGATGCCCAATTTACTTGAAATTGGGCGAAAATATATATGGAAGATCTATCCAAATATTAATCGATTTCAAACAAACCTGTCACAGATTAGGTTATACTAATTTCAGAACTTTACTATCAGCCTATTGGTTCCTAGGGTCGTCAATTACTTAAAATCAATCTATAATAAAAGGGAGCTATATCTAAATCTGGATCGATTTTCACGAAACAAGGCAGACATCACTTTAAGCTCAATTCAGTACGTTATGCCAAATTTCGTGCAAATCGAAAGATATATAGCGACTTTGTTGCACCATTTACCTGAAATCGGACGAAACTATATGTGGGAGCTATAAAAAAATCTGGACCGATTTTCTCGAAACTAGGCAGACATCACTCTAGGCTCAATTTAGTACGTTATGCCAAATTTCGTGCAAATCGAAGGATATATAGGGACTATGGTGCACCATTTACATGAAATCGGACGAAACTATATATGGGAGCTATATCCAAATCTGGACCGATTTTCTCGAAACTGGGCAGACATAATTCTAGGCTCAATCCAGTGCGTTTTGCCAAATTTCGTGCAAATCGAAAGCTATATAGGGACTTTGGGGCATCATTTACATGAAATCGGACGAAACTATATATGGGAGCTATATCTAAATCTGGACCGATTTTCTCGAAACTTGGCAGACATCACTCTATTCTTAATTCAGTACGTTATGCTAAATTTCGTGCAAATCAAGAGATATATAGGGACTTTGGGGCACCATTTACATTAAATCGGACGAACCTATATATGGGAGCTATATCTAAATCTGGATCGATTTTCTCGAAACTTGGCAGACATCACTCAAGGCTTAATTCAGTGCGTAATGCCAAATTTCGTGCAAATCAAAAGATATATAGGGACTTTGGGGCACCATTTACATGAAATCGGACGAAACTATATATGGGACCTATATCTAAATCTGGACCGATTTTCACGAAACTTGGCAGACATCATTCTAGATTTAAATGATTAGGCTGTACCAAATTTCGTGCAAATCGAAAGATATATAGGGACCGTTTACATTAAATCGGTTAAATATATATATGGGAGCTATATCTAAATCTGAACCGATTTTTCCCAATTTCAATAGGGTTCGTCCTTGGGCCGAATAAGTGACCTGTGCCAAATTTCATCCAATTCGGATCATAAATGCGACCTGTACTTTGCTCACAAAAATACCTGGACAGACAGACAGACGGACGGACATGCATAAATCGACTTAGAAAGTGATTCTATGCATATTCTCAAAAGGAACCATGGGTCTATCTGGTTTCCTTTTGCCTGTTACAAACATATGCACAAAGACATAATACCCTGTACCACAGTGTGGTGAAGGGTATAAAAAGTTAAGAGTTTTTGAAACTATTATGTCTTTGTGCATATGTCTGTAAGAGGCAAAAGGAAACGATGAGAATATGCATATAATCACTTTCTGAGTCGATTTATGCATGTCCGTCTGTCTGTAGATGTTAAATCGCAAACAAAGTACAGATCGGATTTATGATCCGATTTGGATGAAATTTGGCACAAGTCACTTATTTGGCCCAAGGACGCACCCGATTGAATTTGGGAAAAATCTGTTCAGATTTAGATATAGCTCCCATATATATTTTCGTCCGAATTAAAGTAAATGGGGCACCAAAGACCCTAAATATTTGTTGATTTGCACGAAATTTGGTATAACGTACTGAATTGAGCTTAGAATGATGTCTGCCAAGTTTCGACAAAATCGGTCCAGATTTAGGTATAGCTCCCATATATAGTTTCGTCTGATTTCATGTACATGGTGCACCAAAGTCCCTTTATATCTTTCGATTTACACGAAATGGATTAGGTCTAGAATGATGTGTGAATGATTCGCTAAAATCGGTTCAGATTTAGATGTAGCTCCCATATATATTTTCGTCCGATTTAAGGTAAATGGTGTACCTAAGTACCTTAATGTCTTTCGGTTTTCATGAAATTTGGCACAGCGTAATGAATTTGATCTAGAATGATTTGTGATAAGTTTCCTGAAATCGGTTCAGATTTAGATATAGCTTCTATATCTGACCACATGAAAAATTTAGTATCGGTTGCAGAATGACATGTTTATGGATCCAATTTCATTTTACTGGTCCTTTAAAAATGCGACGTCTGTTAGGATTCATCTGTTGAATATACCCAAAGTGGTAAAGGGTATCATATAGTCGGCCCCGTCCGACTTTACTACTTTCCTTACTGGTTTCTGTTTATACCGTGCTTTCTGTGTTAGGCTAAAAACTTTCCGTAGTTCCCTCGTACGTAGAAACAGAAACGTCAATAAGTTCGACCTGATGGAGTGTATACACTCCACCATGTGATGGACATTCAGTTATATTTAAATACGTATTTTCCCTCTATTTCCTGTATGAGAGCTATATATAAATCTAAACCGATTTCAACGAAACTTAATACACATTATGTATACTATAGACCCGATTCAATATGTTGTGGGAATTTTCCTGTCCTTATTCATAGTGCCATTGTTGCACCAATTACGTTAAATACTCTATACAAATGTTCACTTCGATCGGACAGGATCTATATCTAAATTTAAACCGATTTTCACTAATTTCAATAGCGTTCATCCTTGGGCCAAATAGGTGAGGTGTGCCAAATTGTATGTATCTCTCCCATATTTCATATATTCGCATTTACCCCCTTAATGAATAATAACAAATAAATTAATTATAATTTCTTGTTTCACCTAACAAAAGTCATAAATTGTCCCCCATATCACAATCATTTATTTTATAATCTGTGAAATTTGAACATATTTTAGCACTTTTGTTATCTTATTGCCATTATCGGACTCTATCAAATTGAGTGTGTATGTGCGTCAGTGCACATACACACACATTTAGAAGGAAGAAATAAAATATCTTAAAGATATATACCCCACACACACACTCACAAATGAATTGGTGCATTCGAACCTGTGCACCTACTTGCTAGCTGCTGTAGCTACGTTTTGTGAAATGATTTAAACGAAAGTAAAATAATTTGAAAACGTTTTCATAAAAATACTATTACGTGATATTTTTGTTGTTGTTGTTGCTGTTGTTGGTGTGTTTCTGTGCGAACGTAAAAACAACTCATAAATCGTTTTACTGATTTCGTTTATGCGTTTCGTTTATTTCCAATCCTGTTTATGTTTATGTGGCTCTTTCAATGTGCCGCCTAACTTGGCTGTTGCACATTTCGTGAATAACCTGCCATTTATGCGAAGTTGGCTATTAAATGCGTTTGAAATATTAACTAATATGGTTATTGGCTTTATTGCTTCTAAATCATTTAATGTTGCCAATTATAACAGCTTTTAATAGTTTTACATAAATTATATGTGTCCGATTTCTTTGTGAACGGTAGTAAATGGTTTTTAATATTCTATGGCGTCGATGCAATTTTAATTTGTAAGTGCAAAGTTTAGTTTGAAAGGAAATACAAATTCAGATTTGGATATAGTGCATACAATCTCAAAATTCAAAGTCTTATTACAAAGATATTATTATATTTCGGCAAAGACTTCTACTTCCTATTTTTTATACCCTTCACCAGACTGAGATATTTAGAGTATGTGGGTACCTGCCTGCCGGCCTTACCCCACGGTGCTGTAAACACCAGTTAAAACAACACGTCAACCAACGCTCCCACACCGAGGTGTAGGTACCAAACGATCACACGTATTTGGACGTGATCACCTCCTAGAATGAGGAGCGGAGCCTATCTAAAACACCTGCCTTTCTAAGGGTCAGGCACCCCGGTTGCTGTGCAACTCCACACCAAGTCGAAACTTTACCCGCGATTTTGGGGGCCAACACCAACTTGTCAGGCTAGATCCACGGACCTAGGGGCCCCTGACACCCGTGCTACCGAAAAACCTTCGGTCAGGCTCATAGCCAAAGCTATTACCAATTGAACTCCAAATAGTTCGGGATTGGTCACCCACACCCTTCACTAGACTGTAACAGGCAAAAGGAAACGAGATAGACACATGGTTCCTTTTGAGAATATGCATAGAATCACTTTCTGAGTCGATTTACTCATGGCCGTCTGTTCGTCCGTCTCCCCCATATATATATTTTCGTCAGATTTAATGTAAATGGTGAACTAAAGTTCCTACATATCTTTCGATTTGCACGAAATTTTGCATAGGTCTAGTCAAGTGTGTGTCAAGTTTCCATATTTAGGTATAGCTCCCATATCAGATTTTCGTCCCTATATATCTTTCGATTTGCATGAAATTTGGCATATCGTAATGAATTAGGTCTAGAATGATGTGTGTTGAGTTTCGTGAATATCGGTCCAGATATAGATATAGCTCCCATATATATTTTCATCCGATTTAATGTAAATGGTGACCCAAAGTGCTTATATATTTTTGGATTTGAACGAAATTTGGTTCAGCGTAATGAATTAGGTCTAGAATGACGTGTGATAAGTTTCTTGAAATCGGTTCAGATTTAGATATAGATTCTATATCTGACCAAATGAAAAATTTAGTATTGGTTGCAGAATGACATGGATCCAATTTAATTTTACTGGTCCTTTAAAAATGCGACGTCTGTCAGGATTCATCTGTTGAATATACCCAAAGTGGTGAAGGGTATCATATAGTCGGCCCCGTCCGACTTTACTACTTTCCTTACTGGTTTTTTTCTTTCAAATTTGTCTATTTCTTTCCGGAAGTAAAAAAAATCGTAATAAAATCTATTAGAATATGAACTTTCTCACCTACACCCTTTTCATAATTTTCCCATGATTTTCCACACCTTTATTAGTATAGGCTACACGAGAAAAAAACATTTATGGATCAATACTAATAACTACATTCCCATGACTTTAACAAAATTATTTATTAATCATATTTGTTGAACCCAATTTCCGGTAATGATGATTTAAATGATTCTCTGCTTACACAAAAACAAAAAATCATCAAATCAAACATCAATATTTTTTGGGTAAATGGTGATAATGATGATGATCACAGTGGTAATCAATGGAAATGGGCATTAAACGGCAAATTGTCTATTTGTAATGGTATGGCAATAGACAACCAACGACATCCACTCAACCCCTGACTTACAAAAAAACGTTTTTCGGGCCGAAAATTAAGAGGCATTTCAACACAAAATGCCAGTTATTTTCATTTAACTTAATACATCTCGTAATGTAAACTACCGTTTGTAACATAGTTAGGAGGGTTGCAAGTCCCTTTTTCAACCCTGTTGCTGGTGACAAGTTCAATATTGTCGTTGCATTTTGGTGTGCGGATGAGCAAAGTTATATTCCCACAAATTGTCAAATTATTTGAACATTAAAGTCGCTTGTTTGCCGGTCGATTGCCTGCCGGCTAAATTTCTCTAATGAAATGGAATGATGACTTTGTTTATTTCGTATTTCAAGGGAAAGTACTTTTGGATTTCTTTTTAAGAATAGAAA